>NC_067402.1:95285066-95594566 GCF_016432865.1 Antechinus flavipes | reverse complement strand
TCGGTCTTCTTATATATTTAAGATCCAGTGCCAAGCTGAAGAGGTTTGGTCCAGATTTGTTAAGGAATCAGTTTGTATTGGTTAATAAATATGTTCAGAAGTACAAAGCTTTGTTTCATAATTTATTTCAGATTTCATCCATTGCACAATAGAAATTCAGTTTGATTAGACCACAGAATAGTTAAAAGTTATATATAATAAAAACTAGAAAAGTAGCATAAGGTCAGATTATGAAGGGATTTAAGTGCTTAATAGAAAAGCTTACATTTGCTTATAGTACAAGGAATTATCTTATTTTGTTTTATGGGCCTTTTTGGTAGTCAAGTGCAGGTTAAGAGTAGTTAGGTGGTACAGTGGATAGGGCACTGGCCCTTGAATCAGGAAGATTAATCTTCATGGCCTCGGGCATTTGCTAGCTGTGTAACCTTAGTCACATAACTTAATCTTGTATGTGATAGTTCTTCATCTGTAAAATGAGCCAGAGAATGTAATGGCCAAGCCATTTTAGTATCTTTGCCAAGAAACCCCCAAAATTAGGTCATGAAGAGAGTAGGGCTGGATTGACTAAAAAAGTGCAAATTATACAGCCATTCTCAGGATAATACTTTTAAACACAAAAAGGGGGTGGTAAGAGAAGGAATGCCAAGGAAAGATATTATCCTGAAATGCAAAAATAAAAAAAAATAAATCTAAAGTTCACAGATTTCTTAATATCTATCCTTAGATGTCTACAAACTTCAGGCTAAGAATTCCTGTCCTAAAGGTAATAAAGAGTCATTGGGCTTAAATCACAGATTCAAATAAGTCTAAGTAGTAGAAAATATAACAGAGAAATACTTGAAAAAGGTAAAATTATGGCCTACCCTATAGACAGTCTTAACAAATATGGCTTCCTAAAAATGTATAATTGTTATGGAATATTTAGGTAAATATGAAATAAAGTGTAAGTTTCCTACATTAAATAGGAAAGGCACAGCCTGAAAAAGGTATTTTTGTTTGTAAAGTAGTTGGGATGGAAAAAGAAAGAAAATTCTAGAACTATGAATTCATGGATCTGGGAACCTCTTGATGTAAAAACTACCTCCACTGATAAAGATAGGTAATGAATTTTTAGGTATGTAGTTTTGGAAAGTTATTTAGGGCATTTAGATGTTCAGTGGCTGCTCATGATTACATAATATGTCCTAGAGGCAGCACAAGAACTCTGATCTTTTTTATTTCAAAGCCAATTTTCTTTCAGCTCTGCCAGGTAGCCTGTCACAGAAAAGAATTACCAAAGAAAATACAACAAAAGGAAAGCAAAATTATACTGATTAAAGTCACATGATCATATCCCATGAGATCACTCCAGCTAATTTTTAAATACAAAGAAGGTCTCATGAGGACTTGTGAAAAGTGCAACTTGATTTATCTTTACTGCTAGTATAATTTTAGATCATGTGTGGAGAGTTTATATGAAAATTTTGCTTGTTTTTCAGAATATTTTGACAGGATGGAAAAGGAAGCTTGTCTTGAGAGTATCCTTCTAATATTAATTAGAGGGGAGAAAAAGGTAGAAGGTATTGAATACAAGGAAGGAAGTAGATTTGTTTCTAGGTAGTAGAGATGGAAAGCAGAATAGAAATAGCAAAAGAATACTTCAAAAAAAAAAAAAAGACAAGTTTTCAAGTATTAGCATCTATAATGAGGAGAATAGGGTTGAGAAAAAATAAACTCAGAAAGGATGAATAGAATTTCCCAGGATATTGAGTACATAAAACATAAGCATGTTATTTATATTGCATTATTAATTTTGAAATTGAAAGTCTATTATTGCTCTGCTTGTCAGAAACACTATTTGTCATCTTCTACTTCCCAAAGAGAGCACAGTAGTCTTAAAACAAGACCAGATATTCTTCCATTGTCAATAGTAACCAAGCAAAAACTGAAAGAGACAAATCAAGGGAAAAAGAGAAATCTAGAGGGAGAAACAAGCTAGCATAGCTTTGTAGCTGTAAATCTGCCAACAATGTTGATTTTGAGAAAAAAGAAAGAAAAAGTGCTTTAACACATTTAAGACAAAATATGATTTCAGTAATTCTCTTAAGTAATTCAGCCATGTACTATCAGTTGCTGGTAATGAATTCTGTACTGGAGGCATAATTTATTCTCATTGTGCTCACAAAACACAAGGCGCTATCCTCCACAAGAAAATACAAAAGAATCCTATCTTATTAACTGTATTGCCATACTTGCAACACATATCTCATGAGTTACATATTAAATGATGAGAGGCTATTTATCTTCTAAACACGGGAAGGAAAATGGCTGAATCATTTCTCATTTCCTCCAAAAGATATACAATATATTTTTGTCCACATTCCAATTTCAGAGCTTCAAACTTTTGATACTTTTATCTATTTGAAGCAGTAGGAAAAAAAAATGTAATACTTTTTTTCTGAAGGTGATATTTAATAACAATAAAAGTCATTGATAAAAATTGAATTATTAGTTCCATAAAAAGAGACAGTAAAATATTGGAGAATTTGGGTAGTATATGTGTGTGTGTGTGTGTGTGTGTGTGTGTGTGTGTGTGTGTTTTCTGGTGGAAATCAGGGTTTTCATTCTTTTAGGAGACTTTTAGTGTACATTTTCCCTTTACTAAAATGGATAGGAAAGAAGTATAATTGATTGTCTTAAAGAGTTTGAGGGAACTATGATGCCATGGATAGAACACAGACTTTAGTATTAAAGCAACTAATTGGGTTCAAATCTCACCTTATTAATTTATTCTACAAATGAGCATAAATGAGTCATTTTATTTTTCTAGGGGCAATTATACTAGAGTGATGATTTTTAGAGTATTATTAGTGAAAAAGCCTTTCAGTAAAAAATTTGAACATGTTCTCAAATATATGTATCATTATTTATAAATTACACATTTTGCTATGTGACCATATTATGTTGTATTATGCATATATTGACAATATATTAAGACAGATAACATAAAATCAATAAAATGATGAAATAAAATTAAAGTAGCAATATTTTAGAATTTTACTATTAACATTTAGACAGTGTAGTATACTAGAAAGTTCGCTGCCTCTGGATTTATTGTAAATTTGAGTTCAAATTCTGACTCTCACATTTACTATTTGTATTTACCCAAATGTGCAACCATGAACTAATCAATTAACCTCATTGTGCATCAGTTTTCTCTACTTCAAAATGAGAGGATTGGACAAGGTGATCATTGATATTCCTCCCAAGTATATATCCATAACCTTGTCTTTTCAAGGAATAATATAATCTTGAGTTGTGATCTATTATTAATGATAGTAGACATAAATCTGTATTTTACTCCTAACTCAACAAACAGCAATTAAACTATCAGTCAATAAGTATTTATTAAAGGCATATTAAGTCCCAGGCAGTGTGTTGGAAACTGGACATACATAGAAAAAATAATACCTGTCTTTAAGGAATTTACTATCTAGTCTTACACCATGTAAGCAAAGCCTTGTTCTGGATCATAAGGAAGATATAAAGCTAAGTATTATCTAGTATCTATAATGAAATGATTTATACTGTAGTGAAGATGTTATGATATAACTATAGTTACAATATAACTATAATGCATGTAAATAATTATAGATGAATAAGAGAAAAGTACTACAATTTTGAATGAAGGAGAGATCTCTGCTAGTTAGGAAAATTATGTCAAATTTTATGGAGATGTCATATGAACTAGCACTTAAAAGATTTGTAGATTTGTAGAGGTATAGATGGGTGAGTAAGGTCTTTCAGTCATTATATGAACTAGTTAACAAGCTATGTTCAAGTTAGGTAGACCAGGTTATCTAGGTTACTACATAGCAAGAATCATATAACCATAAAGCTATCTTGAGAGATTATTTTCTTTACTGTCTCTTTTACAGCTATCCTCTGTAATTTCCACTTTCCAGCTTTCCTTAGCATTTGTGGCTTGAGAGCAACTGAAACTGTTGTTTCTGTTGTTGCTACTACTACCACCTAGTCTTATCATTGGAGTTTTATCCACATAATTATGGCCCAACCTCCATTCCTGTGTCACAGTTATCTTTTTCCAAACTCCTCATTTGTCATGAGTTAGAAGACTGTTTCATCCTGTCCTTTTCTTGGTTCCGTCCTTCCAGAATACAGTTTGAAGTGATTTTTTTTAGATTTTACAATTTGTTTGGTGGGGGAATTTTGGGAATATTCAGCTGAATGCTTTCTTTATTCTCCTACATTGAATATACCCCATTCACTCAGTATTTAATATACTACCTATAAACAATTTATATTTTGATTACTTAAACATTTTTATTCAGTTCCATGTTCATGTCTCATTATTATACTGCAAATGCCTTTTTTTAAATTCAGAAATATAGTGAGAACATTACATTTGATGTTTACATAAAAATGATGTTTTTAAAACACACCAACAAAACAATAATGTTATAAGAATTGGCATTTTATGTAGTATTTTTGTGGAGAGAGTTTAATTGCATTATGAATCTCCCTAGCTCTAAACTCATATTTCCTGCATAAAAGTATGTATGATAGCCAACTTAAAAAGAAAGTCTTCCCAAAACCTTGTTTTATGCAATTGATATATGCTGATAAATATGTAATATTCTTCTTTCAAAAGGTATATTAAAAAGCTTCTTCATTTCATGAAGTCTTGTTCAGGGATAACAATATTATAGATACTCAAATTGAAAACTAATGTGCACTATGAAAAATTGAGAATAAAAGCTTTGAGTATAAATCTGGAGGTTATTTAGGAGCAAGAGATAAAAGATATACTATTAAAGATAATGGTGAGCTATCAAAGAGAAATTAGTGTCTGCATATGTAAAAAAAATACCAACCCCCTAAAGTTAAACATTAATTGGAAGAACACATTTACAAAATTACGAACTTCCTAATACTAGTCAATTTACACTTTCAAAATACTAATATAAATAACTATAGATGTGGGAAGTAGGCAAACATTTCATAGAATAGTTAACAGATCACAGATTCTATCTTTCTATGGCAGCTAAGAATTATTATTTTCACATTTAAAATGTGGAAGAATATTTATTATTATTCTCAGAGTAAAGCATCTCATTAGTACAGTAGAAAGGGTACTAGCTTTTGAGTGAAGACCTGAATTCAAACACAACCTCAGACACTCACTAAATGTATGGTTCTCACTAATGGTATGGCAAGTCACACCCTCTCTTTATCTCATTTTCCTTAATTATAAAATACCTTCCACAGTTGTTAGGAAAATTAAATAAGATCTTATTTCTAAAGTGCTCAGCACAGTGCCTGCCATCTACCAGGTGCTATATAAATGCAGTTACTATTATTAATGATGATGAACAAGTTAAGGACTTCTAGAAATATTTTTAGTATTAAAAGACATTGTATCAAAGAATGCATATGTAAAAGCTCACAATAGATACATGCTATTTAATCTATCTGATGTGAACATTGCTGGTCTATCAATAGATTAAGTCTATAAAGAAACTTAAATCCAAGAACAAAATCATGTATGATGTCCATACAATGTCTATCAACAATATATAAATGAAGACTGAAAAAAAAGTTGGCCGCGTAATGCAGATTTGTTTGAAATAAATAAATGCATTTATGATCATGTTATTGCCATCATAAATAATAGAAAGATCATTACTGAAGAGCATAGAAGTATGTTATTGACCAAGATCACAAAGATTGTAATTTACAAAACTGAGCTTTAAACTAGAAGTCTACTGTGGAATCAGAAAACCCTGGTTTGAATCTTGGCTTTTCAATTTGAGACCAGTAACTTCAAGAAATCCACTTAATCCCTTTCAGCCTTAGTTTCTTCAAGTATAAAGTGTTTATGCTGAATGACCTCTAAGACACCTGCCATTTCTAAATCAGTGAGTCAAGAAGAAAATTTAAATTTCTTTCACATTTACTATTATCTAATTATGACCGTTATGTAATCTACCTGAACCTTATTTTCTTTATCTCTACAATGGAGGTGATAATTCTTATACTACTGTGAGAGACTGAACTGGGATCACGTTCTTCTGGCAGGACTTAAACTCTCTATTACGTAAGTTATATTAGTAAAGATTCAGAAACTAATATTTCTCCCCATCTTTGGAGGAGAGGAAACTAACAGAAGATCAAGACTCAAAGGTGAAATTTTCTTGCTAGAGTTTGAATGTTAAGGATTTCTAGAAAGGAAAGAGAGAATAAAGAGAGGGAGCAAATGAGATTTCCCCACAATGTGAAGCAGCTGAATGGGAAGCAACAGCCAAATAAATAGTTTTTTTTCCCCCCTCTCTCAGGTGAAAGTTAACAGAGAGAGTAAGGATTATAGGTCAAGTGGCTATCTCACTGAGGGGAAGGGAAGAAATGATCTATGCAGAAATGACAATGTTGCTGCCCTTTGCCAGGTTTCAGCCTTCTTTTAAATCTGGAGGGACCTTACACTCTTTTGTCCATTTTGTCTATGACTCTAACAACTCCTGCCAAAGAGTTGCTGACCACAAAGAACTCTGGGATTTGGAGTTCTTGCCAGCTTGAAAAGAGAAGAAATGAACTAAGTTCTTGAATAGGATGGGAATTTTAAAATACATATGGTAAGTTGTGTGGCACTCTTGAGAAGAAGAGAAGAGAGAGTTCACAGTTATCTAACAGGAGTGGTATGATACTGGAGCTGCTATTGGTGCCAGCCATGTTCTCAACTTAAACTTAAACTTTGGGGACATACAATCTTATATTCTACACTAAATTGTAAGAGAATAAGTTTTGCAAAAGTTTAAAAATATCTTTGCCAAAGCTTTGTAGATTATCTATTGTCAGGTAGATGACTGAATAGAAAAATAATAATTCCTTCCAGAATTCTAACCTTTGAGTATTAGCCTTTTGTTTGTCCTACTCTTCCATGGGACAATAGAGAAGAAAGAGAATAATGAATCAACAAACATTTATTAAATGTCTATATTATGCCTAGCACTGTGCTATGTATTATAATGTTCCTCTGCTACTCAAAATTGTTATTCAATATGAAAATAGGTCATAATAATTTTCATGTGCATTAAATAATTTTTGAGTGAGTCAAACATAAGCACAGTGAAATTCATTGCAGCTTCAGTCTGATGAATATCCATAGAGTCGTATACACATTGTACACATGATTTACCTCTACTCGCAGATCTGCATTGTGAACTTAAAGAACTATAATTATTCAGTGGGCTCTAAATTTAGTTCGTTTTTTCTAATCTGAAACTTAGAATGGCTTCCCCCTTCTTTCCCCTAATTAATTAATTAATCCCTATTCTCTCACAACAAAAAATCATTTCCATATTTCTAAAAAGGATCTAGGATAGGGCTAGTAAGGATTTTACTCTACATTATTATATGATTTAGCACTAAAACTTAAGATAATTTAAAAATTCAGAGATATCTTCTATGAAAGAATGACTCACAACAGGTGTTACAGTGCTTTGGGCTGTCTCTACTAAAGGAAAAAAAAGAAAGAAATCCTTACAAAATATCCATAAAATTGTTTAATGTAATTTTTTTTCTGAGAGCTTCTCTTGCTTCCTCACAGAATATTATTGTTGCTACAGGCAGTAAGAACATTTCTTTCTCTTATATTTTATGATTATATTTTGTAATTTTATGCTTATGGATTCTAATGTTAACATTGTTTAAAATTTCAATATGTATAAATGTATGCACACACACACACATATATATATATATATATACACATAAGCTTTGACTCATAGAAATAAACATTCCTTTCCTTTTTTCTTTTAATATTATTTTTAGTATACAAAGTTTACTTTCCACTTAAATACCTATTCCTTATAATAAACAATAAAAAGGCTGCATTAGTCTTTCCTTAGATCCTCCAACATTGACTATTTCCACCTGTTATCAACAGTCAATTTGCTATATGAAAGACAAATTTCATATAGCAGAATATATGCTATATTCTCATATAGCATATATGAGACTTTTTAAAGTCTTTTAAAAATTTTGCATTGGTTTTAGTATTAGTGTTTTTGAGCAAGCTTTCCCATAATTGCTACTCTCTCTATATATGTATAAAGAGAGAGTAGCAATTATGGGAATATATGTATATACATATCTAATATATATATTTGAAAAGTGTTCACATCCAATAAATAATTATCCTTTGCAGAATAACTTTTTGTCCTTATATATTTACATTATTTCCCTCTTTATCTTGGATAACAGATTCTTATAGATATTTAATGCAGGTATTTCCTCTGTATTCCCTTCTTTATTTTAAATGTTTTGATTTTGTTATTCTAAAGATTTTCACTTTCATATAATTGAAATAATTTCTTTACTCTCTTATAAATATCTCTATGACTTATTTAAGAATCTTCTCCTACACATAACTGTAGAAGATACTTAATATAAGTACTGTTAAGTACTCTTTTCTAATTTTTATGATAAGATATTATATATAAAGTTATATTTATTTTGACCATATTATTATTTATTACATAATTTGCTGGTCTGGTTCTAATTTCACTAAACTTCATTGCAAACTTTCCAGACATTCTTGATAAATTGGGAGTACTTTTTTTTTCCTCAATGGAATCTGCAAATTGTTATTCATTCAAAGTCTATCCTGAGGCATTGGAAAGAAAAAGGATTAAAAATAGCTGGATATGCCTGCTTATGAAATTGAGTTATTTTTGAGAATATTGAATAATCATAGAATTTAAGAATTTGTTCAGACCTTAGCAAGTATGCATATCAACTCCATAAACAAATTGAAAAAATATTATATATAAAATATATTTCTGGTCATCTAGCCTTTGTTTGAAAATACCTAGTGAGGTTGAACCATTAGTGACTTATTCAGGAAGTGGCAATTTTGGACAGCTCTGATTGCTAGCAAATTTCTCCTTATATCAAGTTCACAATTTCATCTTTTGAAGTCTATCATTTATTTATCTATTTATTTATTTCATCCTTAGGAGACAAACATTGCAAGTCTGATGAATCAGATGGAGAATGTATTTGACTTGTATTCAGAAGATGTGAGTTCACATGTGGGCTTAGATGTTTACTAGTTGTATGATCCTGAACATGTCTTTTAACTTCTAACTGCCTTACTTTCCTAGACTATAAAACTAGGTTAATAACTGACTATGTGGTTGATGGTTTCAATGACCAATAAGACATTTATAAAGCAGTTAGCTTACTTACTGGAATATGTTATTATTGTTGACATTTAGTCATGTCTGATGCTTCATGACTATATAATCCGTATTATCCTTTTCATGATAAAGATAATGGGATACTTAAGCATTTCCTTCTCCAGTAGATTAAGGCAATCAGATGTTAAGGGATTCACTCAGAGTTAGTAATTATCTGACTCTGGATTTGAACTCAGGTTTTTCTGACTCCCAGAACTGTATCGACTGAGTCATTTAGCTTCCCCTGTCTGGAACATAGGAGTGCTTAATACATGATTGCTCCCTTCTATCTTTTATATGATAACTCATAAATACTTGGAAAAAAAACTATCTTATTTATTCTACATATACTCTTCTCCAAGTTAAGAGAGATGCAAAAAGAAACAGACAACAAAACTGTACTGGTAGAGGAGTCTTAATCTTGCTCTTTCAGAATTACATAAATTGAACCACAAAATAAATAAGAAAGAAGTTAAGGAGATAAACAGAATGTTAGAAAAGTTAGGTATGATAGATTTTTGGAGAAAATTGAATGGATACAGAAAGGGGTTTACTTTTTTTCACAGCAGTTTATAGAACTTATACAAAAATTGACCATAAAAACCTCAAAATCAGATGCAGAAAGGCAGAAATAGTAAATACATTTTTTCAGATCATAATGCAATAAAAATCACATGCAATGTAAGGTCAGGGGAAAATAAACCAAAAATTAATTGGAAATTAAATGATCTAATCCTAAAGAATGAATGGGTGAAAAAACAAATCATACACACAATCACCAACTTCATCCAAGAGAATGACAATAATGAGACAACATATCAAAATTTGTGGGATGTAGTCAAAGTGGTAATAAGGGGGAATTTTTTATCTCTAGAGGCCTACTTGCATAAAATAGAAAAAGAGAAGATAAATGAATTGGGCTTACAATTAAAAAAGCTAAAAAAGGAACAAATTAAAAATCCTCAATTAAACACCAAATTTGAAATTCTGAAAATAAAAGGGGAGATTAATAAAATTGAAAATAAGAAAACTAATGAATTAATAAATAAAACTGAGTTGGTTTTATGAAAAAAAAAACAAAATAGATAAACCTTTAGTTAATTTGATTAGAAAAAGGAAAGAAGAAAATCAAATTGTTAGTCTCAAAAATGGAAAGGGAGAACTTTTCATCAATGAAGAGGAAATTAAAGGAATAATTAGGGGTTATTTTGCCCTATTATGTGCCAATAAATTTAATAATCTAAATGAAATGGAGGAATGTCTACAAAAATACAGGTTGTCCAGATTAACAGAAGAGGAAATAAATTCTTTAAACAGTCCCAGTTAAAAAAAAAAAAGAAATAGAATAAACTACTTATTAACCACCTAAGAAAAAACCTCCAGGGCCAGATGGATTTAGAGGTGGATTCTACCAAACATTTAAAGAACAGTTAATTCCAATACTATATAAACTATTTGAAAATATAGGGAAAGAAGGAATCCTACCAAATTCCTTTTATGACACAGATATGGTGCTGATAGTTAAACCATGTTGGGTGAAAACAGAGAAAAAAATTATAGATCAATTTCCCTAATGAATATTGATGCAACAATCTTAAATAAAAATATTGGCAACATATTCTCTTCTCCAGATTTATCATCCCCAATACTTTCATTTAGTATTTTGATTTAATATTTTGTTTTTCCCTAATTACATGTTAAATAGTTTTAAACATTCTTTATTAATTTTTAAGTTCCAAATCTCTCTTTCCCTCCTTCTCTTTCTTCCTCCAACATATTGAGAAGGCAAATACTTTGATGTAAATTATACATATGCAATTGTATAAAACAAATTTCCATGTTAGTCATATTGTAAAATTTAAAAAAGACAAAAAACTCCAAGAAAAATAAAGAGAAAAATATGTTGTGATCTGCATTCAGAATCCATTAGTTCTTTTTCTGGAGATGTTCATCATAATGTTTCAGAATTGTCTTGGATCAAAATATAGAGAGAATTGATTCAAATTTATAAAAAATCAAGCCATTCTCCAATTGATAAATGGTCAAAGGAGATGAACAGACAATTTTCAAATGAAGAAATTGAAACTATTTCTAGTCACTATGAAAAGGTGTTCTGATCAATAATGATCAAAGAAATGCAAATTAAGACAACTCTGAGATAAGACTACACACTTCTCAGATTGGCTAAGATAACAGGAAAAGGTAATGGCGAATGTTGGAGGGGATGTGGGAAAACTGGGGCACTGATACATTGTTGGTGGAACTGTGAATGGATCCAACCATTCTGGAGAACAATTTGGAACTATGCTCAAAAAGTGCATACCCTTTGATCCAGCAGTGTTACTACTGGGCTTATATCCCAAAGAGATCTCAAAGAAGGGAAAGGGACTCACATGTGCAAAAATGTTTGTGTGGCAGCCCTTTTTGTAGTGGCTAATAACTGGAAATTGAATGCATGCCCAACAATTGGAGAATGGCTGAACAATTTGTAGTACATGAATGTTAAGGAATATTATTGTTTTGTAAATGACCAGCAGGATGATTTCAGAGAGGCTTAGAGAGACTTACATGAACTCATGTTCAGTGAAATGAGCAGAACCAGGAGATCATTATATACTTCAACAACAATATATGCTGATCAATTCTGATTGACATGACTCTCTTCAACAATGAGATGATTCAAACCAGTTCCAACTGTTCAGTAATGAAGAGAATCAGCTACACCCAGAGAAAGAACCATGGAAAATGAGTGTGGAGCACAATATAGCATTTCTATTTTTTCTGTTGTTGTTTGCTTGCATTTTTGTTTTCCCTCTCAGGTTTTGTTTTTTTTTTATATACTTTCTTTCTAGATCTGATTTTTCTTGCGCAGCAAGATAACTATATAAATATGTATACATATGTTATATTTAACATATACTTTAACATATTTAACATGTATTGGACTACCTGCCATCTAGGGGAAGGGATGGGGGGAGGTGGGGAAAAGTTGGAATAGAAGGTTTTGCAAGGGTCAGTGTTGAAAAATTACCCATGCATATGTTTTGTAAATAAAAAGCTGTAATAAGAATAATAAAAAAAGAATTGTCTTGAATCAATGTATTATTAAGAATAGCAAAATTATTCCTAGTTGATTATCATACAATATTGCTATTATTGTATAAAATATTTTACTAGTTATTCTCATTTCAATTTGCATAATTTCATCTAAGTCTTTTAAAGTTTTCCTGAGAGCATGCTGCTTGTCATTTATAAAAATTTGTTCAGAAATAGGATCATATTTGCATTACATAATGTAATAATAAAAGAGGTTATGGTACTGATAAGAACTGTAGTATATTTGTAATATAGTATTACAACAATTTCTGTTTGTTAATTTGGGTTATGAAACTAAGTAGAAAAATGTGGAAAGACATCTACTAAAGAGAATCAAAATGAATAGGAAGAAGTAAAAATGTAAGTGGATGTTCTCATTTTCTCAGCTGTTCACTTGGATCCTTGCCCTTTCAGCCCATCATTCTTCACAGCGCAGCTCCTTCTCTCTTCACAGATTATCTCAGAATCTGCAATCAAACTGAGTCACATTCAAAATAAATATAAAGATTACTAGCTTCATAGCCCAGGCATTCCTGTTACTAATCTCACTGTGATTCTAATTCTGGTAATTAATTTCTGGTTTTATTGTTGCTACTGCTGTTTGGTTTTTATCCATCAAGCTCAATATGTACCTTTGGTCCATTTCATCATCTCCAGTACCTAGGTTCTTTCTTTGGTAACCTTCATAACATCACAATTCCTCTTGAATTAAAGATTTTCTTTATAATCAATAGGCCTCCCAAGCACAGTAGATTTTTCACTAGTCCAACATATGGCCTTTACCCCACCAAAGATCTATTTGCTCAAATTTCCATTATCTCACAGCTGCCAAACTTCCCTTATATGCCTCCTCCTGACTATTGGAATCTATTGCTCTCTGCTTAACATGCTATCTTATATCTGTTGTTTTATTCCTCATGCCATTTCTCTGCTAGGTGGTGACTAATGAACTTCCCTGGCCCTGATTACCTGCCTGCCTCATTTTCCTAAAATTTTCTATGGCCAAATTTTCCTAATGACTACCTTTTAGCCTACCTCCCCCTTTTATGCAAAAATTTGTGTTCTCTATCAAAATCTGATAGATCCATCTAATCTTTGGATCTAATTTAACCCCATCAGTGGACTCTCTCTCCTAAATATCAAGGATTGACTATTTGTGAAAGGACAGAGTAGTTGAAAAAAGGAGAGAGAAAGAGGGAGAGGGAGAAGGAGACGAAGAGGGAGAATAAAAGGAAGAAGGAGAGGGAGAGCGAGAGGGAGAGGAAAAAGGAGAGAGAGAGGAGAGGGAGAGGAAGAAGGAGAGGGAGAGGGAGAGAGGAGGAGGGAGGGAGGGAGAGAGAGAGAAAGAGAGAGAGACAGAGAGAGAGAGAGAGAGAGACAGAGAGAGAGGCATAGAGAGAGACAGAGGCAGAGAGAGAGAGAGAGAGAGACAGAGACAGAGAGACAGAGAGAAAGAAAGAGAGGCAGAGAGAGAGAGAGGAAGAGAGGGAGAGGAAGAAGGAGGGGGAGGGAGGGAGGGAGGGAAGGAGAGAGAGAGAAGAGAAGAGAAGAGAAGAAATTATGAATTGTGATATTCCAACATGGGAAACCATTCTCAGTAGATACTTCAGGAAATGATATACTTACTCTTCTATGAGGCAAGAAAATTCAATCCCAAAATTTGATTACCTCAGTAGTTTAACAAAAGAGGCCACAGAGCTCTTTCTGGACTGAAGTAGTGGAATGTATATTCCTTAGTTTGAATTAAAGTTAGAAGTTTTGGGTGCAGGTGTCTTGTTGGCTCAGTAACCATGCACCACTGTGTATCCAGTAATGTTAGGGCAATGATTAACAACAAGGTTAATGTAATTCTATTTGCTGAAGAGCTTTTTTCAATTTTTTTCTGGAAAGTCAACTTGTTCTACAACATTTCTGCCAATTCATAAATTAACCTACAGTAAAATGCATTAAGGAGATAGTTTTGTTCACTAAATTGCTAGGATACCATATGGCTTAGATGTTGGTGTGAAGCAAATCACAGACCACATGGTTGACCATCATGTTTTTTTTCCATAATTAATTACTAATACAAATGATGCTATTATCAACACAGTATGGCATACACAGTATCAGTAACCTTTAGAAAAAGGAAGTTTAACATTCTAAAAATTGGACTTGCTCCTGTTCCATCATATTGAGAAATCACAAATATAAGAAACTAAATAAAAATACATACACATACAGAGAGAGGAGAGAGAGAGAAAATCTGTAATGTTATAATTTCTAAGGCTATGAAGTATCTTAAAGGATCAATTAGAATACTCTTCTCATTATACAATTAAGGAAACTGAAGCAAGATGGGAATAATGATTTTTCCCAGTGTAGTTCAGATTATAAGCAGAACAGCCAAAATTTAAAGCCAGATGCTTTGCACCCTAAGTTCAAATTCTTTCAAAATAAGCTAGATGTCATAGTGAATAAAGTAGTGAGGCTAGAGTCAAGAAGACTTGAGTTCAAATGTGAACCCAAATACTAGCTGAATATTTCTAGGCAAGTAACTTTATCTCTCTCTGGGGCAGGTTTCACAATGCTAGAAGTGGAATAATATTGCCCTCACATTGAGCTGAAGATCTACTATGATAATATTTGTAAAGTACTAAGCACAGTGCCTGAGACATAATAAGCATGTAATAAGTCCTTCCTTTTTTTCCTATATTGACAATAATAATTTTATTTTTTTTAGACTAACACTCTCCTAAAAACCATTTCTTTAATAATACAACTTTATAAATCACATTCTTATTGTAGCACATTTAAAATATTGACCTAAGGTATCAGAACATAAAGAGACTATTGAATCATTCAGCGTGTGATTCACACTTGGTGTTGTTGTTTAATCATGTCCAGTTCTTGGTGACTCCATTTGGGGTTTTCTTTATAAAGTTACTGGAGTGGTTTGCCATTTCCTTTATCAGTTCATTTCACAGAGAAGAAACTAAGGCAAAGAAAATAGTCTCACAGCTAGTAAATATCTGAGGCCTGATCTGAGCTCACAAAGAGGAGTGTTTTTGGTTCCAGAGCTGGTTTTCTAGGCACTGCTCCATCTAGTTGCCTTTCATCACTTATTTTAATATATCACCTAAAGCAGTGAGTTAGATAGTACATATGTCCATAGAGCCTTCCGGCTACCTTGTCTTTTTGTCATTTACAAAATTTTTTAAGATAGAAGAAAGGAAAAGCTACTCTGTATGTACAAATATATCTATAATCCAGTTTACACGCAATCAATAAATATTTGTTAAATAAAGGAACTTTATGCAGATTTTCCAAATTTATTCCGAACTGATTTGCATGTTTTCTAAATTCCTTTAGCAATTAGTATCACTCATTTATGTCTCAAATATGGATAGCTGTGTGATCTAAGGAACTAACTCTCTCTCAACCATAGTTTTTCATCTGTACAACAGAGAAAATAATACCTATAGAATTTATCTCATCTAATTGAGGTGAGGTTCAAATGTGATATTTTATGTAGAAAGTATCTTGCATATTTTAAAACATTATCTCATTGTTCATTATTATTGTTTGCATTTAATCTAAAGCAGTCCTAGATTATTATTATACTTCATTTGTACAATTATGTGAAGATCATGTTAGCACCCTGGATACTTTAGAATCAGCCAGAGTCAGGATCAGCAAAAGTCCTTGATCTTTATTCTTTTTGGATGTGAAGGGAATGGTGATGTGAAGTGAGAGCAATCGAAACACAAATCCGGCCAGCAGTGACTCTGTCTTTCTCACTCCACCTTCTCAATCCTCCACCCAATCTCTGATACAACAGATAAAGCTTGCACAGAATAGTGGGCAGGGCCATTCTTTCTCCAAGCATATACTAATAGAGTATTGTCCAATTGGTAATTAGCCTTAAGTGCTCGGATCTCAGTGCATCTAACTGAGTTTCAGCCCATTACAAAATTAAATTATAAAATCCTGGAAGGAAGGGAGTGTTTCTTTCAATTATATTTTTTTCTACAAATTCAGTGAGGGTAAAGTCATTGCCTGTTTTATCTAAATTTATATTTACCTCAACCTAGCATGACATTCTGTACACAGTAGGCACTAAATAAATGTTTGATTAAAGGCTGAATGATTATATGTGTCAAGGCCATTTCCACTGAATCCATATACAAACTAAATATGTGTTAAATGAATGAATGAGTTTTCACAAGGATTCGATTCAGAATGCAATATGCAAGTGTCCTAAATGTATCCATGTAGTGATTTTTCTAGCTGTCTTACAATTGATTGCAGTTATTAAAAACCTCTTCTAAAGTTTTCAAGAGGATAATTGATGTACCTGGTGATGACTTTGAAGCCTTGTAAGATGGTCTGTACCTCCTGAAACATCAAAGAAAAGTCAAGTTATACTATTCATAGTTTGGAGAAAATTACAGAGTGCACACAAGCATAAATGTTTGCTATTACTGTTGAAGGCAACACTACCCCCTCAATCACCCAGTCTTACAACCTCAATATCATCCTCAATTTCTCATTGTCACTCATCCTCCATATTCATTCTTTTGCTAAATCTTGCTTCTATCTTCCAACATCCCTTCTATATGTGTCCTTTTTCTGTTCACCCAGCCTGTTTCAGGACCTCATCACTGCTCACTTAAACTATTTATTTAGGTTTTGAATTTATATCTCTATGTCTTCTTTCTCTGCACTCCATTCCCTCCTCCAGTCAGCTGTCATAATCAGCTTCTTAAAGCATAGGTCTGACCTTGCCATCATCATACTAAATCAACTTTGGTGGATATCATTCATCTCTGGGATGAAATAAAAAATCCATTAATTAGTATCTATATTTTTTCATAGCCTAGTCCCTTTCTCCCTACCCAGTCTTATTGTGCTTTATTGGCCCTGTGTTGATGGTAGGTGGTACAGAGGATAGTCTGCAAGGTTTGGAGTTAGGAAGACTCATCTTCCTAAATTCAATTCTGGCCTCAAACACTTACTAGCTCTGTGGCCCTGGGCAAATCACTTAACCCTGTTTGTCTCATCTGTGGCAAGTTCCTCATCTGTGAAATGAGTTAGATAATGAAAGGGCAAAACACCCCAGTATGTTTGCCAAGAAAACCCTAAATGGAGCCCTAAGGCTGCCTTTCTTACGTTCGTGTGTGTATACATGTATGTGCCTTTTGTTTCACAAATAAATCCCATTTAGTCCTCACTTTGGTTAAAATAAGTAATTTAAACTTCTTAAGTTAGTATTATTATTTTGATTTGTTTTATTTGGAACATGAAAAATCTTGTCATTGGACACTTGAGTTTCTCCCTTGACATATCTAATAGTCTGTTCTGTTGCTTTTTTGGAATACAGTTTCTTCATGACTAGAATACTATAACCAATAAACGTCAACTCCATCTACTCCTTTGGATTTTCAATATTTTTCAGTCGTATTAAAAGAAAGTAGTAAGATTTACATTCTCTGTTATTCCTGACTATTATCAAGGATTTTGTATATAAAAATTTTATACATTTTCCCTTAGGTCAATTTCAGTCACATATGATTTGACAAAGAATTAATAGGACACAAACTACTCAATTTATCTTGTTTTGCTTCTTCTTCTCCCACAAATGAAACATGGAAACGTCATTAAGTTCATTGTTGGTTGAATTTTAAAACTTATTTTCTAATGATTGATGTGATTAATCTTCCATTGAATGTGCATGAATAATCAGATTAAGTGTCACATCTCCAAGGAAACATCAGATGATCATCAGTAATATTATCTAATTTCTTTGTTTGTTTTCAAGGCACTAGTCAAGTGAAAGCAATCATCTTGGAAAACTCTCTATTGATAATTGAACTGAAATGAAAATAATCATTAAACCTATTTTTGCTCTTTTAACAACAAAAAATCAGAAGATCTTATTTTCTAGTCTTCCTCATCAACTCCCTCATTTATTATTGCTATCTTTATTGTCATAATAATATTATTAATAATAATTATTATTGATTCAACAATTCAGCAAACAATGATTTAACACCTGAAAAATCAGTAAATGGACCTTAGAGAAGAGTTGAGGGGGAGAGATTACTTTCAGGTAGGGAAATCATAGAAATCTTTATGGAAGATAACACCTGAACTTAGTCTTTAAGATTTCAACAGGAGTAAATGTTCTGGTTATCAGAAATGGGTTTACTCAAAGGTAAGGTGCTAATGAAGAAGAGTTACTGGTCAAGCTTGGCTGAAATATGGGGTGTGTGAAGAATAGATTGAAATAAAGTTGGAATTCAAGTTGGATCTAGCTTGTAGAGAAATTTAAAGGCCAGGCAATATAATTTGTATTTATCTTTTCTTAGGAAACACTAAAGGTTCTATAGTTGTAGCTCTAGTTTCAGCCTCATCCTGACAAAGACAAAATAATACTTACTACTACTCGTTATGACAGCTGCCTTAAGAATAGACCATTATGATTAAATAATCTGAGATTTTACTCTATTCTGTCCATGCTGAATAAGGTCAAATACTTATGCCAGAATAGGACAGGAGTATTTTTTCATTTCTGAAATTTAGAAGAACTTTCAGATCCGTAAAAATAGAGATTATTGTTTACTTACCTTTTTAGCCATCATCCCCAGTAATGAGTTTCCCGTTTCACCTCTCTGTGCCCTCCTTTCTTTCCAAGCTTCTCTCATCCTTGTTTATACTTGTCAGATTTCTTTTTAGCCTCAGTCTTTTAGTGTTTATATAGTGAACCATGATCATCTTACTTGCTGTATTTAGGAAAAGAGAAAATCTTACTGCTTTAACACTCATACCCAGAAAAAGCAAGGGTGAACAGAACATACATATTTATGATAGTTATTTTAATTTTATTTCCATGTCATTTGCAAAGGACATTGTAATATATTTGACACACAACATATATAGAAAGTACTGAGTATGTTCCAGGCATTGTGCTAAAACCATTGGTCTACTAAGTTTAAAGGAAGACTATTTGACACTTCCACTCATACCCAGAAAAATCTATATGTTGAAAATGTTACTTAGCCAAATGCTGAAGAATAGAAACATTAAGAGCGTGAGGTGAGGAGAAAATGCAATCTTGGAGTGAGACATAGCAGTGCCAAAACAGAGATTAGAGATGGAATTTTGCATATGAAAAATAGAGATATAAAATGTAATACCTTTTTCCCCCTGAGCCAATTGGGGTTAAGTGACTTGTCCAGGATCACACAGCTCCAAAGTATTAAGTGTCTGAGGCCAGATTTGAACTCAGGTTCTCCAGACTTCAGGGCTGGTGCACTATCCACTACCCCACCTAGCTACCCTTGTAATATTCTTTCAACACAACACATTATACAACTGTAATATTCTTACGCTTTTCTCCCTCTCTTTCTACCATGATATTTTGGAACTAAATAGTAATATCCATTAAGTCATTTGTACTTATGCTTACATTTCAAATAGCTGTGACCAGAAAGTGAAGGTGATACCTTACCTAATATAGATGAAATTGATTAGACGTAGTCAGATGTGGCGTTTTGAATAAGGTCTGCTACTTAGCATATGCATTATTATGGGCATGTCTGGAGCCAGTTACCTCATTCAGAGGGACTGGACTATCTCATGGCCAAGACCTCTTTCTTTTACAAACATTTGTGATTCTGTCATAGCATAAAGCTATCTTTTTAGTATGAAAAACTGAGAAAAAAGTCAGTCTCATAACTTGTTGCTTCACATCTATGGAATGAAACAAAAATATTGATCTTTGCTTATTAATTTTAAGACACTGTAATAAGTAAAACATTTGAAGAAAGGAAATAATGAGCATGGACTTATTACATATCCATCTCCTGCTTCTTAGCTTGTTTTCCTTAAAAACAAACCTAAAATTTCATTTCTTCTCCACCTGACCTTTATTTCCTCACCCCAAGTAATCACCACCTATTTGAGGCTGTAATATTTTGCAAAAAACATTTTCCTTCAAGGAGGCAACATTTTTGTTGCCATGGCTATTTTAAAATAACTATTTAAACAATTATTAATATTAAGTAAAACAACTATTTAAATGCATTTATTAAATGATACTTTCCAAAACATTGTGCTTGTTCTGAAATAGTCTTAGTATATAACACTTTGGTTAAAATAAGTAATTTAAACTTCTTAAGTTAGCATTATTGTTTTGATTTGTTTTATTTTGAACATGAAAAATCTTGTCATTGGATGCCTGAGCATAGAAAAGAAAAACAAAAACTTCTGACTTCATTGAGCTCACATTATAATGAGAAAGAAAACATGATAAATGATGTTTTTGTGTTCAGTAATGTCTGACTCTTCATGATCTCATTTTGGGGTTTTCTTGGCAAAGATACCAGAGCAGTTACCATTTCTTTCTCAAGCTCAAGCTCAATTATTTTGCAAAATTAGTAACTGAGGCAAAAAAAAATAATTAAATGACTTGCCAAGGGTCACATAACTAATAATTGTCTGAGAATGGACTTGAACTCTGGTATTCCTAACTCCAAGCACTTTGCTCTATCCACTGCACCATCTTATTGCTATGCTGTGGTTTTCAGTTGCTCAGTTGAGGGGTTTTATTGGCAAATATACTGGAATAGTTTACCATTTTCTTCTCCACCTCATTTTACAAATTTAAACTCATGAAGATGAGTCCTTCTGATTTCAGGCCCAGCACTCTGTCCACTGCACCTAGGTGCTTCTGATTATGTAGAAAGGTTATTTTCACTATAGCACACTCTTTCTTCACAGAGAAGCTAAAATTAATCCTCTTTACTAGGCTTAGCTAGATCTGCCTCACAGCCTCCACAGAAGCACTAAATGATAGAGGTGAATGGCTACTGCTTTTTAAAGGGAGAAAGGGACAAAACCAGTGCATGCTTGCATATCTCCCAGAAACGAGAAGGAGGAGTGGGTCAAAAAGGAGTAATGACTTATTCACAATGGTAGAACAAGACAGTTCCAGTGATAAGACCTGAAATAAGTTTTTTCATGATTCCAAGGTCTATTTTACACCTTAGTGTGAACAATTTTAGGTTGGCAGATGGGATTCTTGTAGTCTTGTTCTCAGAAACTATTGGAATAGAGGGAAGTATGCAGCTGAAACATTATATTGTATATATTCAGTGGTACTTTTCTGCTACTATTCATACCAAATAAATACTTTTGAAGCATTTTATTAACTGGAATATTTATTGTCTAGCAAGAAAACTTAATATTTTATAATATTATTTCCTGTAGAAAACTGTATGATGTCTCAAATTATTATTTACTTAACAGCAAACTTTTAAAACATGGGATTTTTGCCCCCAAATCTTCCCCTTCAAGCTATAAAGCTAAATTTGCCTTTAAATGCTAAAATATCAAGTCCTCATTGGAATCATATTAATTAATTCAAAACTTTTTTTCAGGTCTATAAGTCTGCATAGCCTTGTAATCATCATATACAGATAATTTAAATAATAGAACAAAGCCCCTGCCTTCATGTAGATTACAGTTAAGGATAAGGCTTTAGCAAGTATTCCAACCTATAGACTCATCCCTAAAATAGTTATTTAGCTGATTAAAAAGTAAAACAAGTAATCCTGAAATACAACAGAAAATACACTGTCCAAGAAAAAGAAAAATAAATTGTCCTACATTTGTCATCGACCCAAAAACATTCCCTCCACTGACCAGTCAGAATACCAACTTCCCCTTCTACCTAGTTCTAAGTCCAATGATTAGAGTCACTAATGAATCAAACAGCAAGAAAAACAGTGGGTAATTTTACTCCATATGGTCAAGGTTAAGGTTCACATATTTTATCTGGGAGATTTTAGCATAACAATGTCCCTAATCTGTGCAGGCAGAGAGAGGAGCAGGTGCATAAGTCTACAATAAGCAAGTGCACTTAAGGATGGAGGAGAAACAGCTTGTTGCTGTTCTTTGTTTTACTACCCTTCCTTCAAATCAACAAGCATTTTATTAAGTTTCTTCCCTATGCTAAATGAGGAAGCAAGCATTGTGTTAATAATGCACAGGCAACAAATGTGAGAGGAAACAAAGGACTGGTCATCTCAAGTCTGCAGGTGTTTTTTATTCTTTATATATTAGGGTCCTAAAACCGTACCTTCTATTCTGAGTACATCTACGATGCTCCCCTGGGTACCTTTGGGTTTCACTATGCCCGCTGAGGAGAGGTAGAGGCTCCAGTATTTACAATAACATATCAATAGGGATTTCTAGAGCAAGCTCAGCTGTTGCTGCATGCATGATAGGACCTTCTGAGATTGCTTCTCTGTCCCTCTGGGCTTACTTGTGGCAGTGATTAGGGATCCTGACTGGAGAAGCCTTCTACTGCCACTCTGGACTAATATTAGCACATTCATTTGGATTTTCAGAAACAGATAATCTGGTTGACAATTTGAAGGCTGCATGTTTGAGATGCAGCACATTTAATAGTTAGTTAGGAGGAGAAGGTTACAATCAGCTCTGGTTGTCAGGAAAGAAAACATGACAGATGCTTACAAGAAGAGACACTCTGAGTCTGGTAATGGTATTCAGGGACCAAGTATTCTAAAACCAACAGCATTAGAACAAGCATTTATTGAGTTCCTACTCTGTGCAGGCACTGTTCTGTTTCTCAACCCCAGGGAGAAAAAGACAAAAACCAGATTGCTCTTGACTTCAAGCAGTTCATGTTCTTTTTGGGGAGCACAAAATATACACATAAAATATTATATGCAAAATATTTTTAAAATCTGTATAAAATATGAGCAAAATCAATTCAAGGAGAATAGGTTCAGGAAAGAATTCCTGTGGGAAGTAAAACCTGAGCTCATTTAATAAGATAAAATAGTAAGCAGCAGGAGTGAGAAAGAAGCACAGTCTAAACATGGGAGACTCCCTTGTAAAAAAGGTATAATACATAGCTTATTAGGGAAATGAAGATGAGGATGGTTAAAAATGTTGAATGTTCCACTGGAAGGTAACTTCACCAAACTAATCATTCTAAGACTAGCTGTCAATTACTGGTGCCTCTCCTCCCCACCAAAAAAAAAAAAAAAAAAAAAATCTCCTATCTCCATATAAATAGTCTACATTTTATGGACTAAAGTTATGTAAAGATCCATATACAATTCAGATATAGTTCAACCAAGCTTAAGGCTTCTTGTTAATGAACTTGAGAATGTTTTTAAAAGCTTTATGAAAATAATCTAAATCCATTTGTTTGTTAGTCTCATTGATTGTTTGTGTATGGAGAGAATTCAATTTATAGAACAGGATGTGCCAGAGCAAACCATCACCAGGTTTCTTTTAAATTTACTGTCATTAGGATGAATACAGAGAGGACTGGTGAGACTTACATGAACTGATGAAATGAGTTAAGTGAAATGAGCAGAACCAGGAGATCATTATATACCTCAACAATGATACTGTTTGAGGATGTATTCCGATGGAAGTGGATCTCTTTGATAAAGAGAGCTAATTCAGTTTCAATTGATCAAAGATGGACAGAAGCAGCTACACCCAGAGAAAGAACACTGGGAGATGAATATAAACTGCTTGCATTTTTGTTTTTATTCCCAGATTATTTATACCTTCTGAATTCAATTCTCCCTGTGCAACAAGAAAACTGTTCGGTTCTGCACACGTATATTGTATCCAGGATATACTGTAGCCTATTCAACATGTAAAGGATTGCTTGCCATCTGGGGGAGGGGGTGGAGGGAGGGAGGGGAAAAATCAGAACAGAAGTGAATGCAAGGGATAATGTTGTAAAAAATTACCCTGGCATGAGTTCTATCAATAAAAAGTTATTAAAAAAATAAAAATAAAATAAAATTACTGGCATTGAGGACTATTCTGGCATTTGTTTTCCTCTTATAGAAAACACTAAATCTTTCTTGCTGGAAATGCTGAAATTTTATTTTATTATTAAATTAATTTTTGGTACAGATACTTGAACAGGACTTCCTTCTTAGTCTTGCAGAAGGCCACCCTTTGACATAGATTTATAAATAGATACATTTATAGAGTCTGATGTGGAATTAGCTATGTCTTTATTTCTGTCATTCACTTCATATAAAATCATACTCGTTATACTTCTATTTATTAGTTCTTTGTGTAGAGGTGGAAGGATAGCACCTTTGCAAGTGATTTGAGTATTTCTAATAATTATATTTCTAATATCATATATACCATACAATATGTTTATAATCAGAATAACTTACTTATTTGTGGTTAATTTTTGAATAATATTGGACCTCATTCTTCATTATTTCATGCAAATCTTTCCACATTTTCTTATTAACATGTTCATCATTTCTTACACAACATTAGCATTCCATGACAATCATATACTACAAATTGTTTAGCTATTCCCTAGTTGAAGGACATCCCCTTATTTTGCAATTCTTTGCCTAACAAACAAAACTAAGTATTTTTTAGAATACATACATACATACATATATATGTATATATACATATATATATATATATATATATATATATATATATATATTTTTTTTTTTTTTTTTTTCCTTTTCCCCTGATCTCCTTAGGAAACAGACTTAATAATACTATCCCTGAATCAAAGAGTATACACAAAGAGAAACTCTTTGGGCTTCATTCCAGATTGCTCTCCAAAATGGTTGGATCACTTCATAGTTCAACCAAGAGTGTTAATATCACAATTTTTCTAAATCTCTTTCAACATTTGTCAGTTTCTCCTTCTATCATTTTAGCCAATCTTATAGGTGTGAAGTATCTCAGTTGTCTAATTTTCACTTCTCTATTCAATATTGATTTTTAGCATTTATTCATAAGACTATAGAATAGCTTTGATTGCTTCATTGAAAAACTGCATATTTATATCATTTGACTATCAATTAGGGAATCATTCATGTTCTTTCAAATTTTCTATATATTCAAAATATGAGACTTTTATTCAAGAAATACTATAAAATCTTCCTCCAATTTTCTGCTTTTCTTCTAATCTTGGTTACATTATCTTTATTTGTAAAAAACACAATAAATGTTTAATTTAATGTAATAAAATACTCTATCCTTGTTTTTCCATATTCTTGTAATTTACTCATGATATGTCTCTTTATATCTGTCATGTATCCATTTTAACCTTATCTTTGTAAATGGTATATGACATATATCTATACCCTATATTTGCCAGAATAGCTTTGTTTTTGAATTTTTTTTTTTTTACAAAATAGTGAATTCTTATCCTCAAATCTTACATCTTTAAATTTGTTGAACAAAAGATTATTATAATCTTTTACTACTGTGTGATGTATATTTGCTCTATTGTACTGATCTACCTTTCTATTTCTTAGCCAGGAGAAGAAAGTTTTATGCACTGCCTTAAGATATAGTTTAAGATTTGGCATTGCTAAATCTCTTTCCTTTATATTTTTCCATTAATACCTTTGATAATTTTTGAGTTTTTGTTATTCCACTTAAATTTTGCTAATTTTTTTCTAGCTTTCTTTTGGTAATTTAATTAAATTACATTGAATAGTAGAATAGTTTAAATAGAATTTTTATTTTTTTTTATTTTTTGGCTCTCCCCCATTAATAACAAATATTTCTCCAATCATTTAAATCTGATTTAATTTGTACAAAAATGGTTTTATAATTATGTTTATATAGTTCCTGGTTTTGTCTTGGCAGGTATTCTCCCAGGTATTTATGTTGCTTATAGTTATTTTACATGGAGTATCTTTTACCACTTCTTTTTGCACGGGTTTGTTGGTGATCTATCGAAATGCTAATGATTTATGTAGTTTATTTTTTATTTGGTTCATTATCCTGCTATTTTGCTAAAATTATTGTTTCAACTTTAAATTGCTATTATTTTCATTGAATCCCTCAGATTTTCCAAGTATATCAGCCAAAATAGATCATTTTATTACCTCATTGCCCACTCTGATCATTTCTATTTCATTTTCTTGTCATTACTATTGCTAGCATTTCTAATATAATATCAAATAACATTGTTGCTAATAGACATCTTTGTTTCACTCCTGATTTTACTGGGAAAGCTCTTAGCTTATCCCCACTACAAATATTACCCACCATTAGTTAGATGGCTCTTATCATTTTAAGAAAAAAACCTTCACTTTATGGCAGTGGTTTTAAGTATTTTAAAAAGTATTGAATGCTACATTTTGTCAAAAAAAACAAACCCTTTTTTTTGCATATATTCTTATAACAAATCATATGATTTTGGATGCTTTTTTTCTTGATATTACTGATTGTTATATTTTGCTAGTTTTAAATCCTCTCTGAATTTCTGGTATGAATTCCACTTGGTCACAATATTTGTGGTATATAGTCTCCTAGTAACTAGCATTTTATTTAGGATTTTTCACTCATATTCATTCAAGAAATTGGTCTGTACTTTAATATTCTCACTTTTTTTCCTTCCTGACTTAAGTATCAACACCATATTTATTTCAAGAAAGGATTTTGGTACGATTCCTTCTATGCTTATTATTTCCAAATAATTTATTCAATATTGCAATTAGTTGATCTTTGAATGTTTGGGTAGAATTTACTTGAGAATCTCTCTGTTCCTTCAGATATTTTTCCCTTCAAGAGTGCCTATTCATTTTTTCTAATAACAAATTTGTTTAAATATTCTATATCCTCTTATGTTAATCTAGTTTATTTATATTTTTGTTTTAAAATTGTAAAAAAAACTTTCATTTAACTTACATTGTAAATTCATTAGTTTATGGTTGGGCAAAATAACTCCTAATAGTTGATTTAATGGTATCTTCATAAGTGTCATATTTACCCTTTTCATTTTTGATACTAGTGATTTGCTTTCCTTTTTTAAAAAGTCATATTAACCAATCACTGATGGTTTATCTATATTATTATTTTTTAAAAATAAAAGCAAGTCCTAGTTTTATTTATTAATTCAAGGCTTTTCTTACATTCAATTGTATTGATCTCTATTTAAATTTTTAATATTTCCAATTTTTTTAATTTTTAAAATTTTATGATTTTAGTTTTTTAAATTTGTTCCTTTTCTGTTTTTAAATTGCATACCCAATCCACTGGCTTATTTTTTCTATTTTATTGATATAATTATTTTGTAATATAATTTTAAAATTATATTTCCAAATTGTTTTTAATTTTTAAAAATTTATTATTATATTTTATTTTTTAACTTGTTCTTTTTCTATTTTTTTAAATTGCATACCCAATCCATTAGTCTAATCTTTTTCTGTTTCCTTGACATAAATAAATATTTTGTAATATAACTTTTCTCACATTTTTAATATTTCCAATTTGTTTTTAATTTTTAAAATTTTATTTTTCTATTTTATTTTTAACTTGTTCTTTTTTTTTATTTTTAAAAATTGCAAATCCAATCCACTGAACTAATCTTTTCCCCTTTTATTAATATAAGCATTTTGTAATATAAATTTTCTTCTGATTACCATTTTTGCTGCATCCCATGAGTTTCGGTACATTTATCTCATTATTATCATTTTCTTTAATAAAATTATTTATTGTTTCTATAACTTGTTCTTTATCCCACTCATTCTTTACACTTAGGTTGTTCAGTCACCAAAAAAAAAAAAAAAAAAATTTAATCAGTGTTTCCACGATCCCTTACTAATTATAATTTTCATCTTCTAATCTTTATTTATATGTCATTGCTTTAGGGTCCTTACTTTGAAAATTTCTTTCCTTGCTTGGGCTGTGATTAGCCTCAGCTCACCCCTCTGTTTTAGAACCCAAACCAGGTACTTTGCTCTCAGCCAGGTGACTACTGTCAATAGGTCCCACTCCTCAATTACTTTCCTGGCCTTTTTGTGCTACTTCTTCCTTACCCACAGCTGCAGCTGGGCTCTCCATCTACTCAGTGTACTTGGGCCTCAGGCCTAGAACCCAGTCCCCACATCCTTTCCTCTATCTTCTCCTAGTCAACAGTCTGACCCCTACACAGAACATGTATGGAGTGAAAGTTCTAGAAACGGTCTTACACAGTTGCTTCCAGGGTTTATTTGTTCAGCAGTATCTGCACAGAGATATGTGTATTTTAATCAGGGTAGACCTTCACAGAGGAGGTCAGGTTTTTCCTAAGCTGTTGTCTTAGGCTGAACAATTGTTTCATCTAAATTTTTAGTTATTTCTGCTGCTTCAAAGTTCACTTTGAGAAATTATTTTAAAGGCTGGGGGAGTTTGGGACAATCAGGTAATTTCTTGCTTTACAATGCCAATTCCCAGAATCCTAATGTTGGAATTTTAAAAGCTAATTTCACTGCCCTGAAAGTAAACCAAACCTTCTCTCAAATGGAGTTTTAAGTCTAAACTCAAAACCGCTGATAAAAGTGAAAATATGGGGACAAAACACTTAGTGCCTCGATATCGATACATATTTAGTTGTATTCTTTTCATTCAAAAAGACTGGGAAGCATCAGAATATAATGTTTATTCTACTGTGCCCTAGGCTGCCTTAGGTTCAAGTGTTATCTCTGATAAATATTAGATATTTGATTTAATTGAAGTAAACTATTATTGTTCCAGATTACTCTCCAGAAATTGCTGTTATGTATCTGTGGAGAATATTTCCTACATAAGTAGTTTCTTACCTTAGTGAATCACAGCTTTGTCCAATTCCTGCCTTCCTTACTCACCCCACCTGTTTTTTCACCCTTCTGAAAACTATATTACATTTATATTGAATTAAATACTATCAATATCAGTGTTACTGAAATAAGAACCCTAATTGAAGAAATGATAGTTTATTCCGTATATTAAAATCTTATAATTTTGTACAGCCTTAATTCATCTTCAATATTTTAAGAAATTAATTATTTCTCCATCATTCAAAACTATAAAGTAATGCATCTCTCATGTATTAGTGCAACTATGTAGAGGCCTTATATTAAAAAACTCCCTGAGAAATCATAAATACAAATGATCAGACTATTAACTTTGTTCTATGTATACTTCTAGTATAATGTCCTTTTGCACATCTTAATTTCTCACCTACTCTATTAATGTCTATTAATTGGCTTTCTAAATGAAATGGAACAGCCTTAAATATAAGCATACCTTTCTATCTTGCAATAAACTTCCTCTCCCCCAAAATTTCCTGCTGGGACAGTTTTAATTTTTCATTGGACCTCGTTGTTTTTGGTGCCTTCTGAGAATTTCTTGGACTTCAGTAATATTTGATTCTTTGCAGCACTGAGTGATAACCTCTGCTTTAAGAACAGATGAATAATATCTGAACATTGCCTTGATAGATTATTCTCTTTTAGGTGGGATAACTGAGTCTGTCATAAGAAATTTTACTTGGTAGTCTATCAGAAAAAAAATGCAGAATCTAAAGGATCTGACAGAGATGTTTTTAAAAATGCTAGATCTATTCAGCTATAAATTATTGTATTCTTTCTGATAGTTTCAGAGAATCTATTTGCATTCCACATAGTGTTGAAATTTAAAATTTAAGTATACAAAATATTCATTTTGAGTATATCTTTGAGGAGGTTGGCCATTTCTACATCTCAAGCTAAATTTTTTCTTGTTCTTTTTGTTAAGAGAAGAAAATAATGTTTTATGGTAGAACCAGAAACAAAACCCAAGTACTTTTGAGTTTTTATTAAATAATCCTTTCATTATCTTTTAGTTGTATCACAACTGAGTCATGTACTATGAGAAAAGAAGCTGCTTAGATAAATATGAAATAGGAAGATAATTGTATACTTGAATATTAAAATAACATTTTAAACAATAAAAATATATCTTCTCTATAAAGATATACAGATGATAGATATATGTACATAGATACAGAAATATTTTCTTCACTTTTTTTTCTTTTTTGTGATCTGAGAATGGATCAGAACGGTTAGAGCGGTTAGAACAGATCTGATCTTACTATCTTTGAGCCCTATAGAATTTTACCATTTCTAAATCTTCATCATTTTTAAGAAGCCGACACTTCTATTTTCAAAAAATAAACTTCCTATAATATTTATGACTTTGTTTGGCTCATTCCTTTTTGGTTATATATCTATTCAGAGTTTACAAAGAAATTAGACTGAATTGTGATATGAATCCCAAAGGAAAGATATGCTTCTCCTGTAATGTTCTGAAATGTCAGGAAATCATTTAGTGAACCAGCAATGCCTTTAGTGAGTGGTTATAATTTGCTTTGCTGCCTGATAATGTGTGTATTTGTAGATCAATTATCTGAAGGCCTCTTTGGAGGCAGAAGGTCATCTTTGGCACATTTGTCTGCTATCTCATTGAAGATATTGTTTGTTGGATTGAATTGAAAACCTGCCAATTTTTTTTTCTCCTTGCACATAAAAATGTTTTTTTTTTTTCCCTAAGAAAAGGGAAGGATTTAAGAGGGAAAATAAAATCCAATCACATTAGCCTAATAGTTCCTTTAAAATAAATAAATAATTAGATAGATAAACAAATAAATAGTGTGTTATTAACATCAAACCCAAGTTACTTAAAAAAATCCTGCAGTATAGTATCATCTTTTCCAGCCCGCTTTAAGGCAAGGATTTTATCTTTACTGCTTCCAGTGTCATTGGAACACTGTGTGACTCAGTTTCTTTATTTCAGATTGTCTCAGTTGTTGTTATTGTTATTGTTTTTGTTATTGTTGTTGTTTTCTTTGTCATGCAAAATAAACTAAAGGGATATAAAGAAAGGTTTCTGATTATTATGTTTAGAAGCTGACTTAATGGTAGATTTTTTTTTTCCAGACTGAGATTAATGAACAAATAATAAGGGAAAAAAAAACATTTTTGTAAAGAAGATAGATGGGAGATGGAACAGGAAGAATATAGTTAGGGAACTGAGTCAAAGTAGAATTAAAACCTGAAAGCAACTAAAGCAAAAAGTAGAACTAAATAGACCTGTGGCTCCATTATGTTCTTGATTTCAAGTTCTTAAAGGTGGTGGAGCAATAAAAGATGCCTCAAGAGGAAAATTGCATTGTTGGGAAGTTTTGAAACTTAAATCATTGTTTAAAAAAGCCCCAGTAATTTTAATAATGTAGACATTTCTTCACAATAATTTTGTCACAAATAGATCCATGTTTTCTATAGCAAAATATAGTTATCAACTGAATAGATACATGCTTGTGTTTTTTCTGCCTAGTTTTTCCTTAATAAACAATAGTCATGGATTTCCTCAAAGCTAAATGAAATATTGAGGAAAATGTCAACTTTGAAAGCTATTGGAGAAAAAGAAAATCTTTAATATCAAGGATCCTAATGAAGCTAAAGACTTTCTATTAGAATATTTGCTTAGTTTTCTTTCTTTCCTTCCTACCTTCCTGTTTCCTTATTTCCTGGAGTAAACACTTAAAGATTAGCATTGAGAGGAAAATAATGAAAGGAAAATAACCTGGTGAACACTTATGTCAATGATAGTTTTATTTAAGCTCTTACCTTCCTTTTTTGTCTTTTCCAAGATAACTATATTTAATTCAGAAGTAGTCATTGTTAAATTAAAGGTATATTCAGGAACTTATAGAAAGTAGGCAAAAAAACCCAAACAGCCTTTTTTTTTTTTTTTTTTTTTTGGCACGAATTTCCATTTGGTACCCAAGCATGCCATAGATGTGTTTCATAGTATGCCAAATGTGTCTTTTGCTTACTCTCACCATGTTGTGGGAAATGCAGTATCCCTTTTATATTCAAGAAAGCATATAGAATTGAAAATTATCTTTAAAAGTATTTCCAAGATTGGATTTTCATTAGTTAATGCTTTTGGTCTCCTTCCTCCCCCCTATATAAAAAAATCCTGTCAACATAAAGTAAACCTTGCAGGTTTTTGTAAGATAGGAACCTTAACTAGTTCCTTTTAAAATATTGGTTTAAAAGTTTTTAAACTTAATTCTTGCAAGTTTCAGTGACTAAAATGATGAAAGGTAAATCACTGACAATTTCTGGACCAGCATTCTGAAATTTTTATTTCCATCTCATGAGTTTATACACTAATATTTTATTCGTAGACTTTATCAGAATTGTATTGAATTATCCCAGTTAATTAACCAACTAAAAATCTTTTTCACTTAGGTCAGGGAATATTTGTCCTATATTTTCTGCTATAATTGAGGATGCTAACTAGTATTTACATTTTCAATAGAAAGCTCTTATATTTTATCATGATTTAATTTTGAATTTTCCATTAAATAAACATATTCCTGATTTTAAAAAAAGTTCATGTAAAAGTGATTTTTAAAAATTTTCTTTCTTTTAGACCATTGGTAACAAAATACAGAAAGCATAATGGTATTCTTCAGTAGGAATAAGTGGCAGGAAATAACAGGTATCTGTGGATCTTTTGGAAAGAAATGGAGAGTTAAGAGTAGTGATAGTAATTAGTAATAGTTGTCTTTTGAGTAAATAAATGTAAGATAAAATAGTAAAAATTCAGCCTTGATGACTACAGAATTGACTAAAAATCAGGCCAAAAGAATACTCTTGGGAATAATGTTTAATCACTAACAACAATCCTCGATTAGCTATTTTTTATGTAACAAAATGTGTCACACATTAAAGATACACACATCAAAGTGTGATACTGTCAAAGAGCTCACATTGAGAAGACAACATATACATGTAAGACAAATATACACATACAAAGCAGATAGAAGATAAAGTGAAGGTATTATTAGTAGCTGGAGAAAATTTAAAAAATGTATCTTGAAGAAAATATTTGGGCTGAATTTTGAAGGAAACTAGGGAAGCTAAGAATTAGAAATGAGAGCCAACAGCATTCTAGATATGGGGGGGAATGGTAATTAATGTAAAGGAAAAGAGGGGAGAGAGGAAGTACATATGTGAGGGACAAGAAGAAAGCCATCATGACTAGACTATAAAATACATCGAAAGAAGTATTATGTAAGAAGATTGAAGAAGAAAATATCAGGTAGAAAAGAACTTTACCAAACAGAGAAATTTGCATTTGACTATAGAAGTAATGAGACTCCCCTGGAAAAGATGGGATTGAAATAGCAATCTGAGTAATCAGAGGAGACATTGATGCTTGCCAATAATGAATAGGTATTGTCTGTAGGTAGCATGGAAAAGATAACTCTATTGAGAGATACTGAAGATTAGAGAAAGGGATGATAGTATAATTAGTGGTGTCAAGCTCAAATAGAAAAACATCCCTGCAGGTTGTATATTAAAGCCACAAATTAACAGTATCTTTATTGTAATATATTTTTTTACTTTGTTAAACATTTCCCAGTTACATTTTAATCTGATTTGACTGTACTCTGGAGTTTTGTGGGTGTATGCAGCCAGTTGTATTTGTCATACCTGGTAGTTTCCATGCAATTGAAGACCAGAGATGGGTTCAAGGGTATTTAGAGTGGTTGTCTTTTGTGAGATTAAGGGCCACTTCTTCATCTGAGTCTGAAGTAAAACAGGAAAAAGTGGGAAATGAATCATGGCGATATGAAATAAGAGGGATTTCATGTTGAATAGCCTCAGTGATATTAGTTGAGATCCTCACCCCAGAGCTTAGAGAATCATGCTGTGAGAAGCTTAGGGAAATAAGAAAAAGGGAAATTAAAAAAAAAGGTGAGAATATCCACCATTGTGTGTGGATTATAGAACTGAATAGGGAAGAATAGAAGAATGCTTTGTTGCACAGGGATTCTACTTGAGAATCAATAACAAATGTATAACATAATTTTAAATATCTTGAGAACAAAGAGAAGACCTTTCTAATCTGTACTGTGTGTGTCTTGTCAAGTATCTATCTCTGCTCAAATTCATCTCTTCAGATTCTGAAAAGAATGACTAGATTCAGCTTCATATTTCAAAAAGCATTAAATTTTTTTTTCATATTACAAACACATGCACTTACATGCTCATTTTCCATTGGTTAATTATTATTACTATACTTATAGCACTTACATACAAGAGTACGTGCACACACACACACACACACGCACATATACATGTTTACCTTTTTTTGAGTTAATGTCTCTCTCATCTTGTCCTCAACTCAGAATTCCTGTTCAGCTATTTTGGATTCCAGTTTTCTTCTCTTTGGAAAAGATGTAAGCTTCAGGTTCTGAGACAATAAAAACTAATCATCCCATAGACCGGGGTACTTACTCAACAGTTTCTTGTTTGTTTTGTTTCTGTTTTATCACTATTAAACTAAATTCTTATAGTTAATGCTCATGGAATTGTGGTAACATTCAATAAATCTTTTCAAACATTGGGTGTTGTCCATAATTGACATCATTCATACCATATGGGTAGAAAATCTTGTTAAAGTATCCCAAATCAGGGAGCTAAAAGAACTTCTGGTGATAAGCTGTACCTATTTTTGGAGGAAGGGGAGAAAGAAGAAGAAGCACAACATGGTTCAGAAGAAATATCACTATTTTAGAATCATAGGCCTTGTGGTACAATCTCATCTCCATCACTAATTAGTTGTGTGACCTAAACAAAGCCACATGATCTCTGGGTCTTTGTTCTCTAATTTATAAAACAGGGAAGCAGTAGACTAGATATTTCCAAAGTTCTATCCAGCTTCAAATATATTCTTTTATAATAATATTAAACACTTGTTAAATGACTATTGGTTGATAGATTGACTTTTTGAGGCTGAAGAGAGGCCTGGATAAGATTACTCCTTTGGGTAAATTAAATAGACTGGAGGTACTAACCTTTGAATACTTTTTAAGTCTGTAGTCTTGCCTATCCTATATAACTGTTAAAATGAAAGAGTTGATAAGAACCAATTTCTTAAATATTTTCCCCTTAAATGATGGTGATCAATATGAAATATCATAATCATTTGTATAGAAAATCAGGAGACACAAGAAATGGAGAGATAAAAAGTAAAGAACCATTTTCCAACTATTACTATTTTTTTTTGCTTCATCATCATTTGTATTTTTCAATTAAAGGTTATGATCTGTAGTGTAATGAAAATAGCACAAGATTTAATATCAAGGCGTTTGAATTGCATGGCTCTGCTACTTACAACCCATATTAACTAAGATAAGATGGTGAGTTCTCTGGGCTTCAGTTTGCTCATCTGTAAAATGTGGAGTTGGACTAAATATTCCCTAGATTCTTTCAGTTGTAGAATTATATTGCATAAAACTATCCAAGGAAGAAGAGGAAGCATCCCATACCTTGTAAACCAGTGCAAAGTTCCCACAGAATGCATTTACTTTGCCTTTATCCTTCAGTTATCTGACTTCCTTGGTTATGATTTTTTTATCTATTCCATAAATTGTGTTTTTCTACCTGTTCTTTTTTTACTTGTTTCCCTCCCCACAAACAAATAAACTTTTTACCTCATACTCATTTCTTTGCTCCATTGGCTTCCCTATATCAATGCCTTACTTCTTCCTAACTTTCACTGAATTTGGATTTAGAAATCTTGTTCAAGTATCTCATCAGCTGATCCTGAGTGAGGGCTCCAATACTGAGAAACTCCGTGCTTTTGTGCATGCAGTGTTAGATTTGGGGTCAACTAGTCAAAAAGATGCGCTTTTAAATCCTGTCTTTGGTATAAAATAGCTGTGCAAGTTGTTTAACCATGGAGAACTAGTTTCTTCATTTGTAAAATGTGATTAAAAATTTGTCATCACCTGCTTCAAAAGCTTATTATGAGGCTGCAATGATAATGTCCTTAGACTGCTTTGGAAATTTTCTAATCTAGGTATAGAAATGATGCCTTGATATTGTGGATAAAGAGTAGGTGTTAAAGTTAATAAGATGTGGGTTCAAATCCTTTTTCTGACAAATGGCAGAAAGATTCTGGACAAATTGTTTAAACTTTTAGTGTTCTTCGCAACTCTCAAAGATAAACAGGTTGACCTGCATCAGTAGGGACAATTTCTTCATGTGGGAGTTGCCTTTAATAATGGAGATTATAGGATTACTCCTTATTCCAATAAAAGTGTCAATTATAATTATTCTTTAGTGATACACCAGGAAAATCAGAGTCCCTAAACTTCCTCCCAATATGTCTTCTCCATCTCTCCCTCTCTTCATCATAATCCCAGTACTGATTTACACTAATATATCGATCTGCTCTATTTCCAACTGAGTTTACCCCCTTTTAACCAGTTTGAACACAGAGGTCACCAAATTATGCAAATAGGTTAGAAAACTGAATATCAGAATTTCCAAGTAAGTTCAAAAGATTTTCTAGGTTTAACCTACCCAGTCCTACAGACTGCAATGATTCGTTGCCATTGTTGGCCTGCTCATTTTTCTTTACTTCTGATAGAGTAAAATTAATCCATTAATCCATAAAATAAAATCCATTAAGAACTCAGATGTATATTACATTTAAAAAATAGAGAAGGGATATCTTCAGGTCCTAAGACTTAAGACTCTGACATTCAAGCTTCTGATAGTTATGAAGCTTGTGCAAATGTCCAAATGTCTATTAAGAATTTTCCACATTAAAAAAAAAATCACATTTTGCATCTTTAAGACCTGACATAGCAAAAAAAAAAAAAAAAACAAAAAAAAAAAAACCTAATTTGCTTTGAGGCCTTTTGATGTATTTAATTTAATTTATTGGAAGAAAATTAATGCAGAATGAAAAAATAATTATTAAAATGGGAATTTAAGAAAATGAATGAAGCAAATCAACAGAGAGAAAAGAAGTAGTTGATTACTGTAGTTCAAAAGATAATTCCCAGTTTAATCACATTAAATCTAATTGGTAGCAGAGTGATGATAGGAAATGCAGCTTTCACTTTGTAACTGAGAGGAAAAAAAATGAAGAGGCAAGTGGAAGGGGATATAAGCAACATGTCCAAGGACCCAGTTATTTTCAAAACCAAATATATTGATGATTAAAAAATAGAATATAGATAATTAGACTTTTAGAATTATCTAATCTCTTACCATTCACTTATATTATTTTTCTCATTCAATAAAGGAGGAAATTGTTAGAAAGAAGTGAGATATCCCCATTTTATTATTATTATTATTATTATAAATAATAGATCTTGCTATATGCCAGATACTATGCTAAATGCTTTACAATTGTGATCTCACAGCAAATCTTGGTGGTAGTTTTGACTATTTTTTCCTATTTTTACATTGAGGTCACTGAGGGAAACTGAGGCTAAGTGATTTGTCCAGAGTCACATGTCCAACAAGTGCCTGAAGTTGAATTTGAATTCACCTCTTCTAAAATGCATACCTGGTACTCTAAATATACCTACACGTGTAAATATACAAAGATCCCTATTGAATCACACAGTTAATTAGTGATAAAATGTGAGATAGATATACTGTTTCTGGGTTCACATTCCAGAAGCGTTGCTCCCAGTATCTACTGCCCTGTGAATTTCAGTTTATTGTCAAATACCTGCAAAAAGTTTTGCAATAATTTGCAAAATTCTGTATTCTGTTTCCTCATGTCCTAAAAGCATTTTAAAAGACAGAAATTCCTGCACATGTGAGATTGATTTCATAAAAAACAAGCACTGGAGGGACTTTTCCATTCATTTGGTTGTCAACACTCCCAGTGCCCATGTGGGGGCAAACGGTAATCACAATAATGGGCACGACGTCCTTGCACATAAACATTTGGATACTCACAGCATGAGATATCTTGTCAGCACCAGGGATAAAATAATGGACTAAAGATTAACTGTCAGAGAGCCTAGCCAACCACAGCAGGGTAGCAGCTCAGAGCAGATAGATGGCCTGGCATGCTTAGGTCACCTGTATTTATACTGATGAATGTGTGTGGTTTTTCTGGTCTCTATCATTATATTGAGTTCTATAGCTTTCTCAGTACCTGTAGCTCACTCAAAAAATGATTTGTCAAGAGTCAAGTGGATTCTTATCTTGTCATCTTAAAGATCCATTCCCAAAATTTTAACTAGTGAGAGGAATATCTCTTTAAATTTATTTAAGCTTTGAGGAACCTAACTACACATATTTTGCTGAATGAAATGGCTATCCTGTAGCTATTGATTTTATATCATAATATGATTTTCATTGTATATTCCTTCCTTTCTCCATCCTTCTGCCCTCTCTTTCTTTTCTTTCTTTCTTTTTTATTTTTTTGGACTATAAATTCAGTCTTTAAATATCAAAGCCCTTGGAATGTGAGTTTGGGGTTTAATAAGTAATTCTGTTTAAATGCCATTTTCCTGAGATTTCTACAGGACTTTAAGGAATTGTATTAAATTCAATATGACTAGATAGGGAAAAAAATCCAAAATTTGAGTTATAGGAAATAAAATAGACTGATTTTTAAAATCAAGTTTAATAGATGTAAGGCACAATGCTAATCCCATATGAAAGAAAGAGGTATCTTTTTTTTGGGGGGGGCGATGATTTCTTTGTGAGGCAGTTGGGGTTAAGTAAATTGTCCAGTGTCAAACAAAGAGTGTGTATTAAGTTAAGTGTTTGAGGTCACATTTGAACTCAGGTCCTCCTACCTTCAGGGCTGATATTCTATTCACTTGCACCATTTAGCTGCTCCATTGGATATATCTTTGTCAGAATTATAATAGCAGGGCAAAAAGTAAGGGAAAAAGTATCAGTAAGGGAAAATTTATATATTCAATATGCTTAGCTAAATTATCATGCTAAGAACTTGTTATGGGAAGTTACCTTAAAAAAGAGTTTATTATTGTAGCTAAATTTTAGGTTATGCATAAATGCAGACATGCAAATAGATATGCATAACAAACACAGAGTTACTGGAAAATATTTCTTTTTTCAGTGTGTACAGCAAAATCTAAAATGTGAATTCAAAATAAAAAGTAATATGATTGATTAACAAACTAAATAAGACATATTGTAATGGATCTTCATTGCTCTTACCTATATAACTGCAAAAGGTTCCTAACTATTCTGCACCTTTCTAGTCTCTTGCCTCTTCAAACCATCCTCCCCATTGCTTTCAAAATAGTCTTCCTATGGAAAAAGGTCTGATCAAACCATTTATTCAATAAAGAATCTTCAAGGGCTTTTTCATAAGTAAATGCTTAAATATAAGAATTTTAAAGCATCTTTTAATTTTCTATTCACCCATTCTATGCAGAGTTGTAAACTTTTAAACTTAAATTGCTAAATTACTTCACATTAATAAAGAAGAGAGCACAATAAAATCTGGCAGTATTTTTTACAGGTCATGTGTATTTTATTTTGAGTATTACATAATATTTTATATTTATTGCCAATAGTTCAATATTAGAATATAATTAATATAGATACAGAGGTTCTTGACACCATGGTCCAATGGGAAGGAGAAATATCATATTATTTTTTGGCAAATTTGCATGCCAATTAATGGAATTAAAATGCCAGAGGCATTGTTCTCTCTTTATAGGAATAAGTCTTTTTGTGATCCTAAAACTACATAGAAAATTAAGTGAGGAATTCGCCTTTAACAAAGACAAAATCAGTTTATTCAGTGTTTATGAAATATTAACTAAATCCAAATGCCTTTAAAGTTTAGTAACTATTCTCATTAAATGCAATTTTCATTTCATGTTTTCATCATTAAAAATAGTAATTTGTGCCATCTAGGTACACCCACTAAATTTGTACTTGAAATATAGTGTGTTTCTTATTAAAAAGAAAAGGTAAATTAATTTCTTTTCTATCATTTATTTGGGAACAAAATTTTAAGTTAGAGTAAAAGAATTATAATCATATTAGCAAGACTCATAAACTTAAGTGGTTTATGACCTTTTGAGGATGGACTCTTTCTTTCACCAATCTCATCACATAATTTCAGAAACATGAATGCAGTAGAAAATATGGCACTTAAAAGTTTGAAACATATTTTGTGCTTATTATCTCATTTAAACTTCACTGCAACCTTATGAAATGTTTTTTACAGGTATTGACATTATGATTTTATTGTGAGGCTATCATAGCTCAGAGAGGTTAAATGACTTAATTGCTTATAATCACACATATGGAAGGATATGAACTATCATCCAATTTAGCACTCTGCTTATTAAACCATATTTATATTGTCCATCATTCCCCTCTCCACTTATAAGATCATCCATTTCATTATTGGGGACTTGCATAATTAGGAAATTCATCCTCATATGTGTCTGGTATCTGCCTTGCTAGAATTTCCAATCAGTAATCCTAGTTCTGTCCTTGAAAGGAGATATCATTTCCCCTTTGCTTTTTTTTCCCTATTGGCTTTCTTTCTCCAGGTTATATATCCCTATTTCTTTTCTGATCCTTGTATGACATGACTTACATGGTACTTCCTCTCTTTTCCTGCTAGTATTTCACAAGATTTCTTTTTAGTTTTTTGTCAACTTGTAAAATGGCATCAGAATATTGTCTGTGACTAAAATAAAATCTAGTCATAGTCTGAAGGAAAGGAGGAGAAATAGAATACACATTTTCATAGTGCATACGATATGCCAAATGCTGGGCTAAATATTAAAAGTATTACCTCATACACTCTCCACAACTCTTATAATTCCCATTTTGTAGTCATAGAAACTAAGGCAGGTAGAGGTTAATTGACTTGCTCATGATCACGTAGTCATTAAGTATGTGAGATTGGATTCATACTGAGTTCTTTCTGACTCAGATATAACATTGTATCCATTCTAATTCTTTCACTACTGTTTACTATTGCATGATATTTTTTTAACAACTACACGATATTAATATAATTATCATCTTTCTTTCAACTTTGAATTTGATAATCTTGCCTTCTAAGTCTTTATTTAAGTCACTGATTTAAACAACAACAAAAGCATCAAGAATGGAAAAAAGTACAGGACAAAACTTTCTCACCATCTTTAATGAGCCAAATCAAGCCACTTAGTATACTATTAAATAATGATGTTAGCACCCCTTTGAAACCTCATTTGTTCTTTCAAGTTCATTGCCCCCTAAGTAGTGAGTGACATGCCTAGCTTTATTGTCAGAAGCCCAACAAGTGAAATGTAATTTTTATTTAGCTATTTTTTTCATGATTTCCATGCAGATTATTTTGGTATGGAATAGGGGGAGTCTAATTATAGGACTTCACTATAAAGGTTGCCATTTACTGAATCAATTCTGTCAAATAATAACTGCAAAAATGAGATTTTAAAATAGTTATTACTCTTGCCTTTTGACAAGATTTAATGGGGATGGGGATTAATGGTGTATGTCAATCATTAAAGTATCTAATACTACCTCAGGAATAGTTTGTGGTCTACTATTTAGGTAATGACCCAGAGTTAACATCCCGTGTTAATAGTTTTGATTATTCAGGATGGATTTTTTATTTGCTTTATAGTCCTTTTATCTTCTTAAGAATAAAAATCAAAACTGTGTTTTAAAGATTTTATTATTAAAAATGTATTTCTTCATTTTGCTGATTAATTTGAATTCAACTGATATTTGAGGAAGCAGTATCAATTGTCCACAGAGACATAACAACGATATGACAAAAAGGTCTTTTACTTAGTATACGTGTGAGATATGCTTCCTTACAGCAGGGAGCACTATCCTTGTATCTTTCTGTCATTTCCTGACTGATACTTGTTTATTTTAGTCACCCCCCCCCCAAAAAATTCTCTCACTGTGGTATATGTTTCCAGGCCTCCTACCTAACCTTATGAGAGGAAAGGCCAGATCCAGCCATTCCTAGGAATGATCAAAGCTGTTGTCAAAGTGTTTTCTATATTGTCTTTCTCCTGCTGCTTTTTGCCTCTGGTGGGAAAAGAAATCTAGCTATGCTTTTATTCAATAAATTCCTTGGGGTGTTTCAAGGGTAATGTATGTGACAACCACATAAACAAAGCTCATCTTATTCTTTTCTCAACAGTATTTATTTGCATGGTAGTTCTTCAGTGTATAGTAGTACTTAGGAAATAATCAAGGTTGGCAAGAACTTGGGGTCATAGCATCAGTGTAATTTTTTGTTTGTGTAGTACTGATGCTGGACCTATTATGTCAACTCCCATTCATACTAAGATACTATGTTTTGTGAGCATGCTAGCAGCATGGCATCAGGGAGCTACAAGTTCCACTGAGAGATTAGTGGTTATCTTTCTAAAGCTATATTTTCCAGCTCCCTATGAAATAGTTCCCATTATGGTTATCAATTAATATCATTTAGTCATCTAAAATTAATTAACTTTTAAAAAGGGGTATTTAATAAGGTGTTTGGAATAAAAACATTTCCCTAAAAAGTCTGATACTTTCACGCAAAGACATAGAATTCAGGATATGGGCTCAAACTTAGAGAAAACATGAGACAAAGTGGTACCAGCTTCTGAATTTTTTTTTTTTTACTTGAGTCCTCAAGACTGTTACAGTTAATTTCTTGTATTCTTTTTCTTCTGAGATCTTTTCAGATCTCTTTATCCAGTCAGTGCATGACAATGCAGACATTGTCATTAGCAATTTAAATTTTTCTAGAATGGTATGTTATTGATGGCAAAACAGAACCTTTTGATGGCCATAAAATCCTTCTTCAATTTCAGTGGAAAGAGGTGGGGAGACACCTAAGCACTCTCTTTTCCTTTTCTCCCTAAACTGGTCCTTCTAGGTTTAGTTATCTCTTTTTTTGTTGCTAGCCACTCAAATTCCCTGGATTTTGAACAATTTCTCTCTCTCTTTTTTTTTTTTTTCATAATCCCAATGGGGTACTGCCATATCCTTCATTGAATTAGAATAGATTTTTTTCTTGCTACCTAATTGAAATGTCCTTGATTAAATAAGGTGTTCCTAATTTGTTTATTCTGATTTCTAACTTCATTGTTCAATCAAAATGTAGTCTAACTTAATTTTCAAGTGAAGTAGAGTAACCTGTAAATCTTCCACCATTACAATCAATAGAAAGGAACAAAAGACACTTTTCTACAAATGCTTAAAGTCCAAGGGAAAATGGGCTAATCCTTAGAGAGAATATCCCACAAACTAGTTATATAATGTTTGTTGTTTGTTTTTGTTGTTCTCTTTTTTGTTGTTGTTGTTGATCTTTATTTCTGGATATTAGAAGGAAGCCATAAACACTGGTGAGGTAAGAGATACTTTTTCTACTTATATATTAGCCTCATTATTCTATAATGCAGAAGTGAAAAACAAAATAGAAAAGCAAACTCCTTAGCCCACTGTAGTTTTCCCTTCTAATTAAAAAAAAAAATCATTTTATTTAAAAATATTCTCTAAGCCTCTTTATTAAAATATAGGAGGACTTCACAATTGCAAATGTTAAATGCAAGATTGTGTTGTGATCAACTATGAAAGACTTGATTCTTCTCAACAGTTCAATGATCCAAGAAAGTTCCAATAAGCTTTAGATAGAAAATATCATCTGTATCAAGAGAGAAAACTAGGGAGACTGAATGTAAATCAACACATACTATGTTCATTCCCTCTCCCCCCCCACCTTTTTTCTTGTTTTATTTTTCTTTTTTGGTGTTTCTCTTTTGTTCTGATTTTTCCCTCCCAACATGATTCATAAATAAATATCTATTAAAAATTAATGCATGTGTCTAACTAGAAAAAAAGAAAACAATAAAAAGAGGGGAAAAAAAAAGCATAATTCTGATAAGTGGTTTACAGGCTCACCAGACTATTTGAAGGGATCCATGATGCAAAAAAAAAAAAGTAATCCCTAAACTAAAGTATCTTTGAAGCCTTATTTGTCTTTGAAAAACCTATTCTATTCCTGTTTTCCAGAATGAATGCTTGTCCATTCTTCAAAAAAATGATTTATTGGATGATCTCATCTCAAGTTCTGTTAAAGTTATGATATACCAAGGTGTGGTGAGCTTTTTCTTCTCAAAGCGCAGCCAGGTGATAAAAGTTCAGATCTTTTATTATCCCCAATATAGCCCGGTTAGCTTAGAGGGCTATCTCTCTGCTTGGTTCCAAGAGCTCCCTCCCAATGTCTCCAAATCCAAAGGTCTGGTCCTTCAGCCTCTGCCTCTGCTTTGTGATAAATCAGAGTTGTTTTAAGTTGCATTTCTCTAGTCAATAGTTATTTAGAATATTTTTCATATAATTATAGATTGCTTGAATGTCATCATCTGAAAATTGTCTATTCATGTCCTTTGAGTATTTATCAATTGGGAAATGACTTGTATTCTTGTAAATTTGACATAGTTCTTTATATATTTTAGAAATGAGACCTTTAGCAAAAACTCTGGCTATAAAATATTGTGCCTAGCTTTGTACTTCTATTTTAATCTCCACCCCCCCCATTGGTTTTATTTGTGTAAAACCTTTTTAATTTAATGTAATCAAAATTGTCCATTTTTGTCTTTAAAATATTTTCTAGTATTTTTTTGGTTGTAAATTCCTCCCTTCTCCAAGTATCTGATTGATAAAGTATCCCTTGCTCTCCTACTTTATTTATGGTATTATCCTTTTCACAACAATCCCTCCTTCCATGTGATGCACCCTCTGTCTGTCCCAATAAGAGATAAAGTTCTCAGGAGTTATAGATATCCTTTTCCCGTAATATAAACTGTTTAACCTTTAAACAATCTATATTTTTCCTTGCTTACTTTTCTGTTTCTCTTGAGTCCTGTGTTTGTAGTTTAAATATTCTGTTTAGTTCTGTTTTTTTTTACTTTTTTTCCAATAGAAATAATTGAAAGTCCCTTACTTATTGAGGATCCATTGCCTCTCCTGAAAGATAATGTTCAGTCTCACTGGATAGTTAATTCTTGGTTGTAACCCTATGTCTTTTGCCTTCCAGAATATTATATTCCAGGCCCTCTGATCTTTTACTGATGAAGCTTCCAGTTCCTGGGCAATACCAACTATTGATCCTTGATATTTGCATTGTTGCTGTTTGGTAGCTTTCAGTATTTATTTCCTTGAGTTTGTAGGTCTGGAGTTTTGCAACAATGTTCATTGGGGTTTTCCTTGTGGTATCTCTTTCTGAAGGTGATTGATAGATTCTTTCAATGAGTATCTCCCTCTCTGTTTCTAGAATATTGGAGCAATTTTCTTTAATGATCTCTTGAAGAATGCTATACAGACTCTTTTTTTTTTTTTTTTTTTTTTTTTTTTTTTTTTTGTAATGGCCTTCAAGTAGACCAATAATTTTTAAATAGTCTCTTTTGGATATATTTCCCATGTTGGCTGTTTTTCTAATGAGGTATTTCATATTTTCTTCCATTTTATCCTTCTTTTTAATTTGTTTGACTGATTCTTGATGTCTCATAGAGTCTATTTTCTCCATTCTTGTTTTTAATGTGTGATTTTCTTCAGTTAGTTCTTTAACTCTTGTTTTAACTCTTGTTCCCTTTGGTTAGTTCTACTTTTGAAGGTGTTGGTTTCTTCAGTGATTTTTTTTTTCAACCAATTGTATTGTTAAGTAATAGCCTTCCTTTTACAAGCTGTTGATTCTCTTGTTTATTTCTCATTTATTTTCTCATTTTTTTTCTACCTCTCTTATTTGCCATTTAAAGTCTTTCATGAGCACTTCCAAGAAGTCTATTTGGGCTTGAGACCAAATCATATCATTCTTTGAGATTTCCTTTATGGACATTTTGTCCTCATCTGAGTATGTAGTAACTTTCTTTGATTAAGGTTCTTTTCTCTTTCTTGCTCATTTTCTTTCCTTTTCCTTTAATATTTCTTTTTCTTTTTCTTTTTCTTTTTCTTTTTCTTTTTCTTTTTCTTTTTCTTTTTCTTTTTCTTTTTCTTTTTTTTTTCTTTTTTTTTACTTTTATGGTTGAACTTTGCTCCTGGAGTAAAAGTGACCTTGTACCAAGCTTCCTATACAACTCTGAGCCTTGGCTTTGAACACAGAGGCCCCTTGTGTTTGTATTGGATAACTTTGCCTGCTATTTTCAGGAAATAGTCTGGTTTCCCAGAGTTTGCTTTCTGAGTAGAGACCAAGGCCACCCCACTGATCTGCTTTCTGCTGAGCCAGGACTGATCTTCGTAGTTGCTGGTTTGTTGTGATTAAGGCCTTTAAACGCATTTTTCTCCTTTGTATGAGCTGGGCTGAACATGCTTTTCACCTCTGTGAGTCTGACCTTTCTTGAAGTTTTTCTAGTCTATCTTGAGCTGGATAGTGCTTTCACTCCATCTGAATCTCTTCAGAGGCTTGGTTTCATGTAATTTTCTAGGGAAACTGGGAAAGCTCAACCAGTTTCCTGGCTTCACCCCACCATCTTGGCTCTACCCCAGGAAGTATAAAACAAACTAACAAACAAACAAAAAACAACTTTTGCCTACTTGTATCTCTCATTATAGTTTGCATCTTTTCTATATTTATATTTTTTACTTCTAACCTGTATTAATATCACTTGGAAGACATTCTTTCCTGATGTATTTCAGGTTCCAATCAGAGTAGAGATTATTACATTCATTTTTATACTTCTGAATGCTTATTATTAGGCTATCCATATAGTAGCTGCTTAAGACATGTTTGTTAAATTATACAACTTTGTAATTCAGCATGCTGAAGCACCTGTCTACATTTGACATGGTAAGAGAATGAGACATGTTTGCTAAATTGAGCATGCATGTCATTTAGATGACAGTAAAAAGACTAGTCTACTTTGGAGCCAAATGTTTATATAGGAGAGTAGCAGGAGATTTTCTTAAAAATAGTCATTTTAAGACAAAATTATAGAAAACTTTGATTAATGACACATTGAATTTAGAAAATTTCCTGCAAGCACTTGGGTATCATCAAATGTTTTATGCACAGCAATGTGTCAAGATTAGCTAACTGCATGCTAACTAATAAATGGGCATCTTGGCTTGGACAGGTCATAAATCAGATATTATATGAGGAAAGACATACTTTATGAGTAAAGATCATACTTTAGGAAGCCAGGAGATGAGGTCAGGGGAAAAAAAAAACACCTTGAAAAGATGTCTTGACTAAATGGCAACAACAACAAAATAGATCTTTTTTTTTTTTTTTTCCTTTTTAAACAGCTTTCCTTTACAACCTTTCCAAAGTTTCATCTTTGCAATTGTTAGACTTAATAAGTAATTGCATGTACTTGTCAATCTACAAAGTTAGTGTAGGGAATGAAGGTTGAAGCAGAGTATTATGGGATTGGGGAAAAAATTACTTGCCATGGCTATAAAATTAAGTCGTTTCAGTTCAACTTTCTGAAATTTTCATGAATCAATGCCAATGTCTAAGATTAGTTTTAACAGTGGTTTGAAAAGTTAACTGTATATTTGTTGTGAATTTTTTCACAAACCAGGATATTTTTCATTTTATTCTTATTTCTAATTTTCACAATTCAGTGACTTGAAAGTTAGAGTGAATAATAATGAAGACAGAGAACAGCTTTACCCATTTTCATTGCCAAATAAAACAGTTTGGCATGCAAAACAACTGCATGTGTAATGATCTTTACAGAAGGAAAAAAGAGATATAATAGGTGAACTTTGGGCTGGGGCCAAAAAACATAAAAGCTGAAACGTACAGCCACTCATTGTGATTGAAGGCCTTTTTGGTGTTTAAAGGAGTTGTGATTTTACACACTGGCGTGTCTGTAGCCCAGAACAGTAAATTATAAAATCCCCACCAATGATTGTGGGCCATCTGTTTCTCAGAAACTTTGTCTGCCACCACACTATCTAGAAAAATGAACTCTCTGAGACTTTCATGCAAAAAGTGAAGATTTATTCTTATATTTTGGAAGGGACACACATGGAACAGTGAGGAATAAAAGGGATACTCTCATAGTCAGCCAGTTACCTAAGTTAAATTATGTCTAACGATAAAGGGAATAACAAATGTCTAGTCATATTGTTCTTAAATACTTTTGAAAAATGCAATACCTGTCATTCTTTAATGTTTTGACGATCTCCTAAGATCGACTAATAAGGACTAAAGTCAGGAAAAATGATGTTTGTTTCTTTGTTTGTTTTTAACCATAGATTAACCTCTAATATGCTCTTTCCAGTATCCATAAATAAAGAGACTACTATTAAAACAACGTTTGCAAATTCTCCTATGTTTATGTTGTTATATTGCCATTGTTAAGTAATCTAATTTTGCATTGTACAAGGGTGCATTTAGATTCAGTTTAATCCAGTCCTCAATTTCTACGAATACCTCTTTTAGCTGTTACCTCAAACAAACCTTCTCATCTTTCTTAATATTCTTCTTTTCTCTTTTGCCTTATTCTTCTAACTCGTAAATTTTCTCCCCTTTGCCCCTTTTCCACTACTTTGCATCCAACCATTTCCAAATGATGTTTCTTGTCAAATATGTGCATAATACTGTGATAGGCACTTTCAAAGATACACATACTTTTAAAGAAAAGCCATCTTTTCATATGAGAATTTGAATTTAAAAGAAAAGAAATTGGGACAATGTAATATAACTTATTTGTAAAATGTTCCAGTTTTACTTAGATGTGATAAACAACCTTAGTGGAAAAAACACTAAACATCTTGCTTTGAGTTCTCTCTGAAACTTACTAGGTATATGATTGCAGGCAAGCAATTTAACTTAAGGCTCAATTCCATCATGAACAAAATAGGAATAATAATCCTTGAATTATTTATCCGATGTCATTAGAAAGGTCCTGTTTATGCATGCTTATTTACAAGTAGATGCATGAGTCAAGCAGTAGTATTATGGAAATAATTTTTACTTTGGATGGGAAATTGGACTCTGAAATCATGTCTTAAAATTTTTAACATTCTAAACTACAATATAATTGCAATGCCACATTAAAAATAGAAAAAGAAAGTATAACTATCTTAGAAAACATGTGGAATAAATAATACACTATTACCCATTTCAGGAACTTGAAAGAAAAAAATTGGGAAAGGACAGACACTTTTCAGTAGCTACCACAGTATCAAGCCTAATAATAAGAACCAAGGTAGCACCCACTGTAGTTCTGTCCCTGTAATTCATCATTTGGGAATGAACTATGCGATGTTGCTAATGACAAGATAGACATTTTGACCTTTTCTGAAAATAATCCTTGGGAAAGCAGCTGAGGAAATTGAAGTAGAAATGGGGTTTTCTTCACTCTCTGGATGTAGGATAGATCATAAAAGTAGAACTCTTTTAGACAGCAAAAGAATTGAGTATAATGAACATTTCAGTGAAGAAAAAACATACTAGAATTAAAAAGAGCAACTAAAGCATGGGGGAGGCATATGGATCATAGTAAAATATAAATATATATATATATTTTAAAAAGATACTGATGAAAAATTGTCACAAAGAAATGTAAAAAATTCAATTTTGCTTTTGGACTATGGGAGTAAATGGTACCATCTATTTTCTTGATTCAATACTGCTCAGGAATTGGCAGAAATAAGCATCCACTTCCACCACACATTCTTTTGCTTATAATAGAGGTGCCAGCTTATTATCATGTAATATGGTTTTAGGACTGTTGAGAAGGTCCATTACCTGAAACTTCTTCAAACTTTAACAAAAAAGGTGTAATTCTACATTTAATGTCTTATTTCTTTGGTTCAAGGCTTCAATTTTTTTTATCATCAATCAAGCACTTTTGTGAAGTATCACACTTCAGAATGTTACAGATTAGTAGGAATGTTTCGCAATATTTTTATATTCATCAAGGTGAAGGAATATTGAGGAAACTGAGGACCAGGATTTAGAACTGAGAGAGATTCTACTTGAACTATATTATCTTTAAAAATGAGGAAAGTTAGAATAATAATTGTAATGTCCAGGCTAGCTTTCTGGAGGTCCTCTGGACGGGCCTTGGTGTCAGCTGGATAGTTACCATGAGGATAGTCAGAATAGAGTCTAGTCTTTATTTTCACAGTCTGTCTCCTTCAGAGTCTGTGTCTGTACAGTCTGACCAAGTATTGATTTTAGTGGACAAGATGGTCAAAGATGGAATGTTTCATTTCCAGTCCTTCTCAGACCTTAAATACCTTAGTATGGTTATATCATTATAGCACATTATGTATGTGTGAACTAGAGAGCCATTACATCACCATGCTAAGTACTAAGTATATATGTGAACTAAAGAACCATCATCTCATCAATTCTACTGAGTTAACACCTTGTTGTAAGTATCCTTGTTTCAAGTATACTTCTCCAGAGTTCCAACCCTCTACAAATAATAATAATGATTGAATAATCAAGGGGCTTGCTCAAAATAATATGAGCAGAGTCATAGCAGAGATAAGATTTAGGACTGAATACTCTCATTGCCAATCTAGTCCTCTACTCAGTAAACTGTTGCCAGATTATTTGAGTTCAGATTAGGTATACTGGAAGAGAGCAAAAGAAGATTTGGCTGGAAGTAGTAAAGACACATTTTCCTCTAGGGCAAACCCTATCTGTAATTATGCTGCAGATAACAAATTTTGCCAATTAATCAAGTGAAAGCCACACCCAGTTTATTTTGTCTATTTTCTAATTTTTTCTCCCTATGATGCCCTCTGGGCATTGCAAAACAGTATTGTATTCCTCTTCTCCTTATTTTCTTTAAGATGATATGTATGAACACACAGTATTACGCATTTTCAGGAATTCCTCAGCATAATTAAACATTATTGTGGCTCTTTATTAAAAAATGTTCAGCTTAAATTTTTAAATTGGATTAGAATCTGCAAAACAAAATTCAGATAAAATGCAAAAAAACATAAAATGTGGTATGTATATGTGTGTGTGTGTGTGTTGTTTTATGGATCAGCCTGAAAGTGACAAATCATATCATAGCAGGGTCTACTTTGAGATCCACTATCCTGGAGAATAACAACAAAATAAATACACAAATAATGCTAAATATATATATATATATGTTATTATATAACATATAATATATTACATTATAATATAATACATATTATTTATGCCACATAACATATCATATAGTATAATATAATAAATGTTATATATTATATAATATGTAATATAATATAACACATATTATAATATATTAACTGCAATGGGAGACAATTAAAGGCCACGTTTTGCTTATGGGACAGTATACCTCCCTACCTCCTTCCCCATTTTTGTTGAATGGGAGTGGGAAATGAAAGTCATTTTACAAATTATTCTTACTATGTCACATTAATACCTATCTCTATGAGCTAATTTATTTTCTGGGTAATCTATATCAGCTGATTACTCTGTAGGAAGATACACATCTGGGAGTCATGTGATATATTACAGACAACCTATTAACTTTTCAGTGTTCTGTCTAAAACCCTGAGGAAACAAGCAACCAGATTCACATTTTGTGAATCTGATTTATCAGTATGAGTAGGCCATTTTATGACAAAGTGATTGTTGAGCCGGTAGCCCCATTTTATAAATGAGAAAACTGCTTTGTAAAACAAAAAATTTGTAGAGGGCTGAAACTCTGGAGAAGTATATTGAAACAAGGATTATTTACCTAAGGTCACATCAAATGTTTACTAAGCACTTGTTACTATACCTTACCATTGTATTAGATGCTTTGGAAACAAAGACTACAAAAAGACTTTGCTTTTAGGATTCTATTGAGAGAGGTGATAAAGCATGGAGCAAAGATGTGAATGAAACCCCTTATATTCAATGTCCATTTCTTCCATCCTTTCTCTAAAACAGTTTATCAAGAATTCTGGCTGATGCTTTTGAGTACATTTCCAGTAGTGTAATCAATGCCTTACCTAGTACCAGAGAAGGAATATCTCTTTCAAGTGGAATTATTCTCTAATTATCTAGTTGCTTTAGGGTCACTGCAATTATCCCTCAATTTATTTGCACTGGAAACACAAGAGACATGAATTAAAGGAGAAATAAGGTAAATATATTATCAACAAAATGTATTACTGAGAGTTAGCAAAAATGAAGAATAACTGTTTGGCAATTTACATGTTTTGTTTATATCATTATAATAAGAAAAGGATCCTAGAATGTGAGTGGACTCCCTGTGGTGAACATAAGAACGATAAGGTAAAATGTTACACAGGATAAGCAAGCATTTATAAACTATTTCACTGAAAGGAGATTCTACATCAATGAGATCACATGTGCATTAGAATATTAGAAGTATTGCTGGCATATAGACAAATATTCTCAAATAATGAATAACAAATGAATATGAGTCCCAAGCTTTTCCATTCCAGGTAAAATAATTTTAAATATATTTCTAGGAGTATAGCCCAGATCCTTTCTATTTTTGGAGGCTTATGAAGTCAGGAGTTGATTGCATTAAATTTAATGAAGTCACAGGGATGTTATAATTGAGAAAGAATGGCTTTATTGTTCTATCAAAAATAATAATGTCACCCTTATATATAGTAGAAAAAAGCTAATTTCTAATTCTTAAAGATTTAGTTACTAATATGATACATAGGTCAAAACTGTCAGATACATAGAGTGTAGCCCGAACCAGAAAAAAGTGTAATTTGGTAATATTTAACAAAATAAATAAAAACACAATAAAATATAGATAACATTACATTTTAAAAGTAGTTATCCTTATGTACTGAATAGTAGCCCCTCTTTCTACTTGAGAATAACACTACTAATGCAAATGATTTAATATAGCAATAGTCTATTGCCATCCTACCTATACAATTTTTTCTCTATGCTAATAACACAGTTCTGACAAATCTACTCTTCATATAGATACACTATGACCATGATTCCATGGGCACATCATTACTTTGGTCTTCTGGCCAAGAATCTCATTCTCATCTATAATCCAAATGCCCTGTTAAAATTTAGCTCATGATTTAGTTTTCTCCAAAAACCATATTTTAACCCACAGACTTAACTGTTCTTTTCTGAAACTTTGCAATACGACAAATATAACCAAGCATTTTCCATTGTTTTTTTATTATAGCTTTATTTTTCTGGTTATATGTGTACATTCATTTTAAGCATATTTTGTATCAATAAGATTGTAAGCTTTTTAGGAAATAATATGTCCCTTCCCAGAAACCTTAGCAGAGTACTCGTACATACCTATAATGTAGGTGTGCTATAAATAATTGCTAAAGGAAAAGGAAAAGTCATCAATATTCAGCATTCTCAGTTTTTTTTTTTTTTTTTAAGAATACATGGGCTCTTGTTAAAACAGTTCTTATTTTGAGATTAACAATTGCTTTTTCTTTGCCTTCTAAAGTCTAATTCACTTTTTTGGGGGTTCATATCAAAGGAGTCCCAATCTTTCTTATTAGGCTTTTATTAGATATTTTAGGTAACCTGAATTTATTAAGAACATTTAATGTAATTTTCCACTTAAAAGTATCATTATAGTTTTGGATACCACCTATAGCTCAGCAATTTTTTTCTTATCAAAATGCTTTCTGGTTGATTTCCTTCTTTATTTTTCCCATTAAATGATGTAAATTTGAAAAGAGAGAAAGAGAGTGAGAGAAAAAGAGAGAGAAAGAGAGAGAGAGAGAGAGAGTGAGTGTGTGTGTGTGTGTGTGTGTGTGTGTGTGTGTGTGTGTGTGTGTTTCTGGCTTTAGTGTAATAGCATGGATTCATGTCTACTCTATTCAGTCTTTAAATGACCCTCATTGACTTTGGTATTTTCCTTACCTTAGCTCCTGGATATTTTATTGCTTTTGAATGAATCTTTATGGTTGGTATTATATCCAGTAATTTATAAGTATTCATCCTATTTTAAAAGTCAATTGTCTGCAAATCCTGTTCATGATCTTATTCAGATTTTGACTAAAATCACTATTAGTATAGCATCATGTAATTAGAGAACAAAAATTACATAGAAAATTTATATATTTTATGTAAAGCAATGTTAATGGAAAAATAAAGATTTTCAGGATTTTTTTTTTTTTACTGAATATATAAGAATATATGCCAATATATTGAAGAATACATTAAGAAAGGGAACATATCATCAAGTACTATTGATTACCTGCTATAATCTCAGTAATATACATAGCCAGCATGGTATATACCAAAGAACCTGATCTTATGAAGCTTTCAGATTAGTTGAGGGTAATATGTAGAACCTACATGAAGATCCAACCATTCTGGAGAGCAATCTGGAACTATACCCAAAAGGCTATCAAACTGTGTATACCCTTTGACTCAGCAGTGCCATTACTGTTTCTGCATCCCAAGGAAATCATAAAGGTGGGAAAAGAACCCTCATGTGCAAAAATATTTGTAGCCACTCTTTTTGTAGTAGCAAAGAATTGGAAGATGAGTTGATGACCATTAATTGAGGAATGACTGAACAAGTTTTTCTCCCTCACTCTGATTTTTCTCTCCCAACATGATTCACATAGCAATATGTAATAAAAACTAATTTTTTAAATAAAGGAACATACATGAAGTAACTGGAGAATAATATAAAAGGTATAATCAAAAATATTATAAAATAGTAGATAAAGAAGAATTTATTTATGTGATGGTAGTTATTTTTGCTTTAGTTACTCAAAGATCATTGTGAGACAATCACGTATTATGAAGCATCTCTAATGGGCCTGATCATTGGGTTTGGCATTGGGGATAAAAGCATAAAGAATGAAAGAATCCTTAACTGAAAGAAGCTTATATTCTTAAAAGGTAGACAATATAAGCAATAGATAGACAGACAGACACACAGAGAGATGGATAGATAGAATGAAAAACACAATTGCATATGTTATTGTGTATATTACAAATTCATACCATACACTTTTATATATTTGTATACATTTCTAAAGTAAGTAGTTGAAAACTAGCTGGAGAAAAAGAATACTAATTTTGTCCTGTATCAAGAATCCTTAACCTGTTGTTTAGGAACTTTTTAGTAAAATATTATTTTGATAACATTTTTCATTCCTTTGGAATATAGAATATTTTATTTTAGGTGTTTTAGGTATTTTAGGTAGGTACTTTCTGAGAAGAGATTTATAATGTTGAGGGAGCATAGGACACAGTCACAAAAGCTAAAATTATCTTTTCAATAGTATATAAGATTGCCTTGAGTGGGAAAAGACTTAACACAGAGAAATGAGTTAGTAGTTTTGTGAAGTAATCTATGCAAAATGAAATATACATATAGACACACACACAAACATGTGCATGCGTGCGTGTGTGTGTGTATGTGTAACATTGCTTGCTTTCTCAATGAATAGACTAAAAAGAAAGAATTTGTAATAAAATTGTAAAAATAATATCAAAAATAAAGAATAATTATACATTAAACAACTATACAAGAGTTTATGAGATTTTGAAATATTTTAGAAATTATGTAAGTGAAGAAAAAGTATTGTACATTAAACAAAGTATTGAAGGGATGCCTATCAGTTGAGAACTGCTAAATGATCTATGGTTTATGACTGGAATACTATTGTTATAAGAAATAACTAAGGTTATGGTTTCAGAAAAATCTGGGAAGATATATATGAACTGATACGAAGTAGAAGAAGCAGAACAGTAACAATGCACAGCAACAGCAATATTCTAAAAATGATCAACTGTGAAAGACTTAGCTATTTCAGGAATTCAGATCCTTTTTTTTCCAGGGTTAGTGCTCTATCCATTGCAATCACCTTCTGGCATTTCCTCTACCCCCTCTTGCTCTTCCCCCCTCCCACACACACATTTTTTTTTTTTTTACACTAACCCATGGCCAGTGCCTTTATTTATCAAATATCTTTCTACAAAGGGTGCGATACCTTTAGCCCTGGGCACAATGAACAACACTGGGAAAGACTAGGCAAAGCCGCTCCATGAAAAAGCGCTACAAATATCTTGATAGATGAAGCCCTTTGGGGACCAGTCACTGACCTATGTAGCCAGATTACATGTATCCAAAGGGAAAGTCCCTGGTTCTGGTCCAAGAATCACAAGGTTTTCAGATGTAGGGGTAGAGAAGTCAAGTTCATGGTAAAGCAGTCTTGGGAAGGGAGAGGTTGTGTTTGTTGGAAGAACATGTGAACAATGACCAAATTTTTTTTGCCAGTTCTATAAAGGCCCCAAATGGGGAATCAATATAGTGATTCAAGATAGTTCTAAAGGACTCATAATGAAAAGTAATATCTACTTACAGAGAGAGAACTGATAAACTGAATACAAATTCCAGTGTACACTATACGATGATTAATTCTGATCAACAGCAAGGTGATTCAGGCCAATTCCAATGGTCTTGTAATGGAGAGAGCCATCTGCACCCAGAGAGAGGACTGTGGGAACTGAGTGTGGATCACAACACAGTATTTTTGCCTTTTTATTATTGTTTGTTTGTATTTTGTTTTTTCTCTTATTTTTCCCCTTTTTGATTTGATTTTTCTTGTGCAACATGATAACTGTGAAAATATGTATGGAAGAACTGCACATGTTTAATATATACTGGACTATTTACTGGCTAGGGGAGGGGTGAAGGGAAGGAAGGGAGAAAAAAAATTGGAACACAAAGTTTTGCAAAGGTAAATATTGAAAACTAAGTTGCATATGTTTTGAAAAGAAAAAGCTTTAAAAATGAAGAAAAAATAGATTGAAGTGTAATCTTTTTTTACTTTAATTTTCTTGCTTTTCTTTTGCAATATGGACAATAAAGAAATATGTTATGCATGATTTTATATTCATAATTAATATAATATTGCTTGTCTTGTAAATGGTGATGAAGTGGCTGAGGGTGGGAGAAAGTTTGGAACTCAGAATTTAAAAAAAAGAATGTTAAAAATTGCTCAACCTAGATTTAAAAATAAAAGATATTATAGAAGATTAAAAAAGAAAAAAAGGATTTGATATTTAAAGAATCATAGGATTTAAATTGTCAGAGATGGACACAGTTTTTAGCTAACACATAGATTTAAGAATAGAGAACTGTAGTAAATTGAGGGTCTTCAATAACAAGTTGGAAAATTAAACTTGATATAATAAGTATTAATGAGCCATTTAAAGTTATTCAGCAAAAATAGGGGAAGGTAGAAGCTGTGTTTTAGGAAGATGTATCTAGAATAAATATGTAGCAAAGAATGGAATAGTCAAATCTATGATCAAGGGAACAATGGCAATAATCCAATAATCTAGGTATTAAAATGACTGTGGTGGTGATTATGACACTGCCATACAAAGTAACAAGACCAGTTTGGTAAAATCACCATGATATGGGAAGGGAGATGAAAATGAATGAAAACTTTAAATTAAGCTCCAAAGTTTTGAATTAGAAGGTGTCTGAGATGGATTACTCTATTGACAAATAAACAAACAAAGAAAAATGGAAAATTAAGAGGTAAAACTGATTTGGTAGAAAATATAATTTTAAATGTTTATTGATCACCTAGACATAATCTATAGATAGCTGAACATTTGGAAGATTTGGAACATATCCCATAAGAAATAATGACTACATCCATTAGGTGACTACATCCATTAAGTGCATATGGTTTTAGGCAGGACAGAAATCAAGTCAACCTTGAGAACAAAGAACAAAGCAAAGCTGGAACTGAAAGAAATTAGCAATAGATGAAAAATAAGTTTATAATTGTTTTTTAAGTATCTTCATCATATGCATTTATTACAAAAATAAATGAATCTCATCTTTCTGCCACCTCCTACTTCTTAAAGTCATGATTCCTCTTTACTTGTTCCCCAGTTGCCAGAAACACATATATAATTTCATTCATTCTCCAAGAAGCATCTTTAATTTAGAAATTCCTATCTACCTATAGAAAACCTTATATCCAAATAATTTTAGGGTTTCTCACAAATGTAGCTATCCACAAGGTAAACACTAAGGCTGTTGGTGACTTAGCAATCTCTCTAGATAAAAAGGTTAAATTATTTCAATGTAAAAAAAAAAAAAGGAATTTTCCTTACTCTCAATGATAGATTTATAAAAAATTCAAGAATATTATCTATGTCCTAGTGGAGGAAATAATCCAGAAACACAGCATAAAATCAAATGTTATTGGGAAGGGAAATAGGAAAGTACCCAGTGAATGCCAGAAAGCCAGGAACAGAATCTGCAAGAGAATGAAGATTTGTAAGCTCAGGCCTTGCAAAACATAGGGACCCAGAAGGAGCTCATCAACTGGAGAAAGGAGGTAGACTGGCTGAAATACAGTCTGGAATGAGAAGGTCTCAAAGATTGTTTTATATTCTAGCATTAGGAGTAGCCAGGAACTGAGGGAAGAGCTGGGATGAGACAGCAGCTAAGACATGATTAACTTCAGAAAATCAAGGATAGATTTGGGAAAAAAACTTATGCCTTAAAAATAATTTACATATTACATCAGCATTCCAATCAAAACACTTCATCTAATTAAAATGTGAATATGGCCATTGTACATTTCAAATTACTATGTGAAATAGTACCATTTCACTTTCTCATATGAGCACTGTGCAAGATAAAAGCAGTCCAGTGATGTTTCAAAATTGTTCTGATATTTTTAGAAATTTTCTTTTATTATTGTTAATTTTTATTCACTCTGCTTTAGATTTCAGTTATAGCTAACTGCATGATTTACAGTTTGACCACTTTGTTTGCTGTTATTTTAATAAAATGTAGTATCTGCTTGGATAATATTGAACATTATGTCTAAAAGTTAAGGCAGTTTAATGAATCTCAGCCATTATGTAATAATTAATAGTTAAATTGTTATTAAGCCAAATTATAAAGTATTATTTTTAGAATTTAAAGAAAATAAATCACTAGTAGCTGTTCTCAAAAACCTTCTATTCTTCATTTTGAAATAAAGTGATATGTTTTACTTAAAATTATTTTTGAGAAATGTTAACATTGGTAATGAAAAAATACTTTTTTTCTTGAGTATGTCTACAGTATAATATAAAAGATTTTATGATGTAATATTGTAATATTTTGGGGGTTGTATATATTTGTTTATTTAGTTTTATGGTAATCTGTCATTTTGATTTATAATATACAAAAACCTGGCCCCACAGCATGAAGTATAACATGGAAATATTCATATCCAGAACAGTACACACTTACATAATTGTTTTTGAAAATTTAGGTATAACTGACAAATAGCTCAATTTACATAGTTGAAAATAATCATTTGTTTTCAATAAGAAGATAATTCCACAAAGCTCAGGAGAAAACATTAGGTTCAATTACAATCCTTGAGATTTATACGTTACAATTATTGTCTGTATTTAGTTTTTAAAGTTTATATATTTTCAAATAAAACAAACTTTGTATGAACAAAGTGCTTTAGAGTAATATAAAATTAGGTTAATTTAAACACAAAACACCCTCAATGTAACATTGAATTCTTTTTTCCTTTTTTCCTTCTTAATGATAGAAAATTAGATAGTAATGTGTTTTTAAATGGACTAATTAGCAATTGAAAATGAACTTTTAAAAAAGTGGTTGGAATTATATGCCCCTGTATATCTTATTCTTCTATTAGCTTGATTCACTTTGGTCCTTGAAATAATTTGTTCCTTAGGCCATATCCAATAACTACAGAAGTTAAAGTTTATCTGTATATTGACCTAGTAAATAATTTGTTCTTTCCTTTGTTTTAGTCATAATGAGTTGCTTTGATACTTTACCAATATGGAAGTTACTCCTATTAAAAGTGGCAATCATTTAGTGCAACAGTATAACAACAATATTTATGTGGTGTTTTAATGTTTAGAAATGCATTAAAAATAATAAATCCTTTTATCCTAAGAACAACTGTGAGAGGGAGGTGCTACTATTATTGTTTCTACAGGTAAGGAGCTAATCAGAAAGACATTAAGTGATTTATTCAGTCATAAAGCTATTGTTTGAAATTAGATTTTAATTCATATTTTCATGATTCTAGGTTCTTATCTATGTGTGTCATTTAGCGATTCTTTTAAAATGTTACTTAGGCTTTATGCTATAGTGTTTTTATCCCAATATGTATGACATTAAAAATTTGTGTATTTTTCTATTAACTTTCAGTAGTATGAGTTAGTTCTAGTGTAGCTAACACTGAAGAACAGAAATAATATTTAATATTTAATTCCAATCTCCTTGGGAAATTTGTATAAAAAAGATCTGAGGAATAGTTATGAGAAAACCTAAAACATAAATGTGAGAGAAGACATGGAGTTAAGATAAAGGTATGCTTACATGTCCCAATTCCTCCCAAATACCTTATGTGTTTAAAATCCTGGGAAAAAAATGATAAATAAGCACATAGATTAAAAATAAAATATTTTCTCTTTCTAAATAAATCAAAAAAATTTACAGCAAATATATATTTTGGAAAAGCATATTATTTCTTATTCTTAAGAAAGAAGATGTACTGAACAGAAATCTTAGCTCCTCCTCTATAAATGGAACAAAACAAAAAAGCTTGAAAGCTCTAGAGTAGGAAATAAGCATGGTTAGCTCTGAGAATGATTCTATATATTTTAAGAAGACACTGGAATCTCTTTCACTACTTGAATTCAGTCTCTAATAGAAAATTGGGAAATGTATAAAGTCTCTGCTCAGCTCATAGAGAAGTTTGATTTGAAAGTTAATGTCTGAAAATGTATGCTACTAAGGTACTTTTGCATATGCTTATAATTACTGGCTATTAGAATAATGTTTCTTCTGTGCATACCCTTTGATCCAGCAGTGTTACTACTGGGCATATATCCCAAAGAGATCATAAAGAAGGGAAAAGGATCTGTATGTGCTTGAATGTTTGTGACAGCCTTCTTTGTAGTGGCCAGAAACTGGAAACTGAGTGGATGCCCTTCAATTGGAGAATGGCTGAATAAATTGTGGTATATGAATATTATAGAATATTATTGTTTGGTAAGAAATGACCAACAGGATGATTTCAGAAAGGCCTGGAGAGACTTACACGAACTGATGCTGAGTGAAACGAGCAGGGCCAGGAGATCATTATATACTTCAACAACACTACCATATAATGACCAATTCTGATGGACCTGGCCATCCTCAGTAATGAGATGAACCAAATCAGTTCCAATGGAGCAGTAATGAACTGAACCAGCTACGCCCAGCGTATTTATATGATTTATATGATTAGTTTTTGAACTGAATAAATGAACTCAGAATATTTATATTCTATGTCTTTTTGGTCTACTACCTTTCTTCAATCTACAAGTTCTTTTTTTTCCTCAATTTTTCATGTAAATTATTGATGACCTATTGTAGTCTCTTCATATCTGTTATGAGTTCAAATGTTGGAGTTCTTGTTCTTCTCAAAACACAGGGCTTAGAGGCTTAGAGCCCTCCGAATATCTCCAAATCCTAAGGTTCTGTCCTTCAGCTTCTGCCTCTGCTTTCTTCAGCCTCCAACCAACACAGAGATGGAATGTCTCTCTTGTCTCCTTCTGGGGAGCCCAGCCACCAACTACAGTGGTGTGAGATGAAGATGAATCTGGTTGTCCACTGAACTCTCACTCATAGCTTTATCCTCTGAAAGCTCTTCGTCCGCCACCAGCCAGCCAAGTGGAAAAAATGTATTCTGCCATAGATCCCTCATGGCTGGCCTTTTATCTGACTCTTCTGAGAGAATGGGATTATGGGTTTTCTCCCATAGTGCTCTCTGGCCCAACAAGCTTTAAGGGAGGTGTGGACTCCCTTGAAGTTAGAAAGTGTACTTTGTGAAGCTAGCATACTTGTGGACTCCAATGAGTAAAGGTGTGAACACAAGCCTTGTATTAATTAGTTCTACTTAGTACCTTGTTTCAGGTTCTGGCCAAAATCTTCTTGTAAGATTAGATCAACTCTAATTAGTTAGCAGTTAGTAAGGATTCCAACACATATCTACAATGGATTTTTCATAACTTTATCAGAAATTTATCACTATAATTTTTTCTATTCTTCTATAGTTTCCAAACATGTAGTTTTTTTGTAAGTGTTAGGAGATAGGCATTTGAAATAGTGAGCAATTTGGAATCACTGAAAACACGCCAAGTTTTATCAGTATGTACATTCCATTTTGATATTCTACTTCTAGGCCATTATGTATCTGAAGTGCACTCCCTTAATCTCCATCTTGATGTGCTAATACCTATGGGATGATCATTCAGCTGTATATCATAAACTAGAAAATATATTTTCATGTATTTTGTTTTTCTGATGTAAATTGATCAATTGAAATATTTGTGTATATTGTCGATGTCATGGAAAAAAGTTTTATAATATTTCAGAGCTCAATGCAATGAATATGGTGAATTTTGGAAAAGTAATTGTGATATTATATAAAAATGTACAATGACAAAAACATTAAGAAAATATTATTGACCATAGCTGTAGATCAAAAGATAATTCATGATGCTTAAATGAGCTATGATTGACCTGTAAGTGCTTATGTATGAACTTGTTTGTTGGACTACCTCTGACCTGAATCTGTTTGTAGCTTTTTTCCTGTTTTTTTACTCCCTGAAGAAAGAAGTAAAAATGTGATGTAAATCTAAAATATATTGCTATTGAATTATAAACCTTTGACATGCTATGGTATTTGAATGATTGGCTAAGCTACTGCAGGTGATGGGCAAACTCAATAGGCCTGCTGGTGATAAGATGGACTTTTCCATTTCATTTTCTATTTTGGAATTCATTTAGCTTAATAATGCATTTTAATTTTATATTTGCATTTAGTTTAAAAAAAAAAAAACAACTACAGAGCTATAATGTGTTGGAATACATGGGAGCCACCTGACAATGGCTGCTGAAGATCCAACCCAGAATGGATCTCCTCTTATGAGAGGAAGATACAAGGAGACTAAGAGGCAGTTGCTGTTCACTGACCTCTCCACTGAGAGGCTGTTGTGTACTCTAACCTCTCTCCTCTTCCCTCTGCCCCCAATTTATCTCATTCCCAGTCCACAACACCTGTGTAAGCAAAGGCTGCCACTCCTTCAGATGCTATGATCCACAGCTGTCGAGGCTCTCGGAGAATTGACTTATCCCTTAACAATTCCCCATTTTTTTGTTTTTTGCTATTATTTTCCCCCCACAGCATGGTCCACACACTGAGGAATGCAAGCAGCACTATCACTTCTGGATGGTTGTAGCAGTGTGTGTGTATTGAACTGTCATTTAACAATAATGGTCTATCCATTGCTAGATTCCAGATAAGACATTTAGTAAATTAAAAGCTAATATGAATGTGATATTTCTACCCACAAAAACTAATGTGATTATTGTTATTGTTATTTATCTTGATAAAGACTTGTAATTTCAGCAATATGTAGATTATCTCATATAGATAATCCCTCACAAAGTTAGAATGTCTGTTGTTCAGTAACCCAACTTTTAGAAATACTAAAGGAACTTGAAAAGTTAAATGTTGTTTTTTTTTAATTCCATAGTAAACATTTAGTACATGTAAGAGAGAAAGCATGAATCCTGGGCTTCCTGACATCAAGGCTGACCTTTCTAATTCCCATGTCAAATTGCCTCTATTCACAATAATATACATCCAAAAAATGGTGTTAACATTACTCCCTTGAGTATCTGACCATAATATAAAAATCTTATCAAAATTCTCAGCACCATATTTATATTTTAGGAGTAGCTTTGACAACCTAGAAATGGAGTTAGTAGGATAAATTAAAGTTGGATCAGCATTTGGCTTCAGAATCCATAACTACATTTTAAAAGATAATAGCCTTTCAAAATTTTGGTATTGATGCGGATTTCATCAGCTACAGGAATCTCCAGATTTAACACACCTACCTAAGAAATGATCATTCAACCTTGACTTGAAGAGCTTAAAAATGGGGGTAATAAATTACATTTTTAGCTTTAGTTTTTAGGAACTTTTATCTAACTTTAAGCCTAAAGTGGCCTCCGCAACTCCCATCCATTTCTCCTGGCTTTGCATTTTGAGAATAAACAAAACAAATCTAAATTAGGCTTCTACATAATAACCCTTCACATACTTAGAAACAGTCAGTGTACACTCACTGAGTTTTATCTATCCTCTCTTGGCTAATTATCAACATTTGTTTAACTGATCCTCATATGATATAAATTTAAGATCCTTAGCAATACTGGTTTCCTTCCTTTCAGTCCTTTCTAGCTTACTATACTGTTCTTTGATTACAGTGGTCAGAAACTAATACAATACTTTAAAAAACTCTGACTAGGGAAAATATAGAAATTTTCTCATTTCCTAATCAATGCAATCCAAGAGCAAATGAACTATTTTGACTTATTTCTTGAGATTAAATTCATGATTTTTGACAATGAAGAACAACTCAGCAGAATTTCCATGATATTTTTACCCATTCATTATGTTGGGAAAATGAAAAACAAACATGAATATGGCATAAATAAAAACATATATTTGGCAGTAGGGTAAAGTAGAAAAAATAGAAAAAAAAAAAAACAGGAACCTCCCTCTCCTCTTCCCCTCTCCTTTCCTCTCTCTCTTTTTCCTTTTTCTCTCCCCCCCTGCCACATACATATACACATTTGATTTTTAAAAAAGTTCTCTCATCACTCATTCATTCAATGTAGCACATGATTGGGCAGCTAGGTAACATAGTGGATAGAGTACTAGGATTGGAGTCAAGAAGAGTCATCTTTATGTGTTGGAATCCTTTCTAACTGCTAACTAATTAGAGTTGATCTAATCTTACAAGAAGATTTTGGCCAGAACCTGAAACAAGGTACTAAGTAGAACTAATTAATACAAGGCTTGTGTTCACACCTTTACTCATTGGAGTCCACAAGTATGCTAGCTTCACAAAGTACACTTTCTAACTTCAAGGGAGTCCACACCTCCCTTAAAGCTCGTTGGGCCAGAGAGCACTATGGGAGAAAACCCATAATCCCATTCTCTCAGAAGAGTCAGATAAAAGGCCAGCCATGAGGGATCTATGGCAGAATACATTTTTTCCACTTGGCTGGCTGGTGGCGGACGAAGAGCTTTCAGAGGATAAAGCTATGAGTGAGAGTTCAGTGGACAACCAGATTCATCTTCATCTCACACCACTGTAGTTGGTGGCTGGGCTCCCCAGAAGGAGACAAGAGAGACATTCCATCTCTGTGTTGGTTGGAGGCTGAAGAAAGCAGAGGCAGAGGCTGAAGGACAGAACCTTTGGATTTGGAGATATTCGGAGGGCTCTAAGCCTCTAAACCGGCTGTGCTTTGAGAAGAACAAGAACTCCAACATTTGAACTCATAACATTTATGAGTTCAAATATGTCTTCAAACACTGTCTACGTAATTCTGCAAGTGATTTTTACCTTGTTTGCCTCAGTCTTCTCATCTGTAAAATGAGCTGTAGAAAGAAATAGCAAACCACTCTAGTATTTTTGCTAAGAAAATTTCAAATGGGCTCTTTAAGAGTTGGGCATGACAAAAACAACTTAACAACAATACAAACAAACAACAACCCAAGATTGAATTTTGGGCTGGTGTTTCATGCTACAAACTCATGAGCCTATCATATAGTGGGGCAATGTAGCACCCATAGTACTATAATGATAAAGAGAATAAAAAATTGAAAATGTTGTCCTTGGTAGAAACATATTTTTTCCATCTAGTTTTTGCCTCTTGTAGATTGATAGACTGAACCACTTGTGTTATTGTTAATCTCATTGCAAAGTCTTTGTGGCCACAATTCTCGCTCTTTCTGACCCATACAGATACTAAGAAGAAAACACTTAACATTGCTCAGGACCATTAATAAGTAAACCACTTTAAAAAGAATTCAGGCTATATAATGTCTATCAGTTCACACAGACTTAAATTGATAGAAATAGAATCCAAAATGAAAATTGAGGACATAATTCTAACTACTAACTTAAAACATGAATGTATAACTATCGAATTAGTTATATATGTTAGCAAAGAAACAGAATAGATATCACCTGATTTGCAAATGTTGAAACAAATTGTGACATATTAATTTATTAGAATATTACTATGATGCAAGATTTTTTTTAAATTTTTATTTAATAATTACTTTATATTGACAGAATCCATGCCAGGGTAATTTTTTTTTACAACATTATCCCTTGCACTCGTTTCTGTTCCGATTTTTTTCCTCTCCCTCCCTCCACCCCCTCCCCTAGATGGCAAGCAGTCCTTTATATGTTGGATATGTTGCAGTATATCCTAGATACAATATGTTTGCAGAACCGAACAGTTCTCTTGTTGCATAGGGAGAATTGGATTCAGAAGGTATAAATAACCCGGGAAGAAAAACAAAAATGTAGATAGTTCACATTCGTTTCCCAGTGTTCTTTCTTTGGGTGTAGCTGCTTTTGTCCGTCATTTATCAGTTGAAACTCAGTTAGGTCTCTTTGTCAAAGAAATCCACTTCCATCAAAATATGTCCTCATACAATATCGTTGTCGAAGTGTATAATGATATGATGCAAGAATTGATGAATGTGATGAATGCAAAGACCCTCATATGAACAGATTCAAAGTGAAATAAGTAGAAATAGAAAAATATTTTACACAATGACAACATTGTATTTGCAAATATTAACTGTAAAGCAAAAAGAAATGTTAAAAAATTATAAAGATTAGCTGCCACTAGCCCCTAAAATATGACAAGCTTTGCCTTGCTCAAATTAATAATGATAACCAAAGAGAGAAGTCCATATAAGTAGAATGTGACATATATTATATGAAATATCTGATTGTTTCTTTGAAAATTTAGATGTCTATTTGAATTTTTTATCCCTTCCAGATCTTCTTTAAAATTTTTGAGAAAAAAAAAAAGAATGACTCTGGGAGAGTAGAAAAGTTATGGGGGAGGGTGCAGCTACATGGCAAAGTAGATAGAGCACCAGCTTTGAAATCAGGAGGACCTGATCTCAGGCACTTAATACTTCCTAGTTCTGTGACCCTGGGCAAGTCACAACCCTAATTGCCTCGGGGGAAAAAAGAGTTATAGGGGAAAATCTATTTGAGGTGAAAAGATATCAGTAAAAATAAATTGAAAAAGTAAAGGAATGTTATTAGAGTTGTAGAAGAATATGTAGGGTCCTTTATCTCACAGAGACTAATTTAGCTTTTAAAGAAGTATTTAATGGATGCCCAAATGTGATATAGTCAAATGCATTAAAAGTTGTTTTTAAAATGTAAATCGGAAAAATTATAGAGATGTGAAACTATAAACTTGTTGCTTGAAAATGTAAATTAAAAAAATATTGATTATAGTTCAACAGGCTAGGAATTATATTTTTTATTAAAACTTATAAATATTAAAGAACATGACAATGCTGCTAAAGCTGATGTTAAAGCTTTTTCTCTCAAAGAGTTTAAATTATTATTTTAAAAGACAGTTTTTATTTGAAGAAAACAAATTTGTCATTAACAGTGTTTTTTGAATTATGTCTATTTTATTGATTTCTGTAAGTTATTGGATACTTGATCAACATAGAAAGTATTCATTCTGAATGTGGAATGAAGTAGCTAGCTTCGATACTTACTATCTTACTAAAGAATAAAAGTAAAGATAGCATCTTTGTTTTGAAAACTTACACAATATATACAATTAATGGGTGAAATAGGGAAAATGAATTCTTTGGAATTTGAATTCTATTCCTTTTTTAAATATTATCCAGAAGCTTAAATAACACATAACATTTGCCATAATATTTGAATAACTTTAGTATAGTTACAATGATCAATTTTGTTAACATAGGAGAGAAAAGGTTCCCCTGCCTATGCTGTATTTGCTCCTAGAAGGTACAATGGGCCTGTCTTAATATAACCAGGACATTTTTATTTTTGTATACCTATACTGAATGTTTCTTGACTGAAAAAAAATGTAAAACCAGAAAAAGATTAATCAAATTTAATATATAATCCATTAGTGGATTTCTTCGACAAAGAGATCTAAGTTTCACTTGATCAAGGATGGACAGAAGCAACTACACTCAAAGAAAGAATACTAGGAAATGAATATAAACTGCTTGTATTTTTGTTTTTCTTCCTGGGTTATTTATACCTTCTGAATCCAATTCTCCCTGTGCAACAAGAGAACTGTTCAATTCTGCACACATATATTGTATCTAGGATATACTGTAACCTATTTAACATGTATAGGACTGCTTGCCATCTAGGGGAAGGGATGGAGGGAGGGAGGGAGGGGGAAAAGCAGAACAGAAGTGAGTACAAGCGATAATGTTGTAAAAAATTACCCTGGCATGGGTTCTGTCAATAAAAAGTTTTTCAAAAAATAAACTATATCTATATCTATATCTATATCTATATCTATATCTATTTCTATATCTATTTCTATATCTATATATCTATATCTATATCTATATCTATATCTATATCTATATCTATATCTATATCTATATCTATATATAATATCCATTGATTTGTTTAATTTTATACCAGCTTCTGGAGTTATAAGAAAAGACAGTTTGGGGTTATTGTTTTTTTTTTTTTTTTTGGCTTTATTTTTGGTCATTCTCATTTATAAGAACTTTGTAAATATTCAGTATCTTATACTAGTGTCTTTCCATATATTGAACCCTCAGGACAGAAACAAGTCAAATGTAAATAAACAAAGGGGTTCATCTGACCAAATGACAAGTACCCTGTATCACCCCTACAAGTACATATTTGATAGGGTTTGAAAAAGAAATGATAATTACAGTTTTTATCAGTGCCCCAAGATATATTCAACTACATGATATGCTTACTAGAATCTGAGGCATAAGGATATAACATCAAATGTGATAGTACCTTTGAAATCTAACTAACTATATGTGTGTGTATATATATGTATGTATATATACATATGCATACACACACGCACACAGGGACTCATGGTTAGCTCCAAATCCTTCTTACAAAGGATACTTGTCAACAGAAAAACAACATATGGTGAATAGAGAAAAATAATGGGGATAAACAGAGGCAGGAGAAGACTACATTCACATATCTTATTTCTTAGTGAGATCTGGTCTCATAATGTCAAATGCTATTTATCAAGTGCCACTAAACAGTGCTGCTTTACAGGAAAAAGGTCAGTATTACTTCGGAGACTGAGCATCTTCAGTCCTGTCCTAGCCCTCTCCATGGGATACACATTATTTCCATTAAAAAAGATAGGGGATTATATGTCACAGTGAAAGGGGGGAAAAAGCTTATTTGAAGAAGCTTAAAAGGGCTGCAAGTAATGAATTCCTGGAACTGGTATTTTTACTTTGTTGGGTAAGTCATTACAGAGACAAAGCAAAATGGAACTCCTGTGGTGTTAAACAGGACTCTTTGGACAGAAACTATGGACTGGAGTGATTGGTTTATATGGAGGTTGCTAATTTAAAATAATAGTCTAATCACTGTTAATTCCTTTTCTATTTGCTGTGATAACATTAATCAGAATGGACTCATTTAACATTAATGTACTAGTCATGAGTTCCATTCTTCTACAAGATGTTGTGTCCTGGATTCCTTATTGATTATCATGTCATTATTTTAAAGCAAGCCAATGTGGAAAGCATTAACCCTTATCACATGACACACAAATGAAGAAGGAAGAGGTCATTAAAGGTAGTTCTAATTATTGTAGGAAAGAAATAATACATTTTTATCAAGTCGCTCCCAATTTAGAAAGCTGACTAGATTTTGCACACTTGGAATTGTTTAATAGGTAAATTGCAATATACAAAAATAAGATATTTAGCATCTGTCAATTTCTATATGCCTTCTTTATATATGCCTTGAAGAATATATTTCTCTAAAACATACACATTTAACAAAATATAGCTTTTATTGGAATTGCCTAATTTTTTTAATAGTTTCATATGAAAACTTTAAAATTGCTTTAAAAATGCCATTTTAAATTGACTAGATGTTCAATTTCTTATGTATATGTATTTGTTTAAGATCACTTCCAGATCAAGAGTTATGGTAAAATTACCTATAACTGTCTTAGTAATTTTCTCCAAGTCTTAGCAATTTAATTTAATATAATCCAGTAAATACATTTTAAGTATTTGTTACCAGCAAAGCACTGCTAAGAGGTACTGGAAATTTAAACAAAAAAGAGGTAATCCTTGATCTCAAGGATCCTCCATTCTGTTGGAATATATAATATATTTGTCTGTAGATTACAAACATTAATAAATGTTTGCAATATGAAGTCTTGAGAGGGACCAGGAATGACCTGAACCTTCAGAAACTACAGGAATTTGCAATTTCCCCCCAACAACAAAGACAAGAAAATATCATATGATTTTTAGACTAAGGTGAAAGTAAAAAAAAAAACTCATAAAACGAGAAGGAACACATGTGACAGAGAGCAATGCTAGGGTTGGCAGCCATTGAGAATATTATTAGAGCTGGTGTGGCAGATTAAATAGCAGCCAGATAAATCAGAATTTTTTCCCAGGCCTGAAGGAAAGGAAGACAAGATGAAGGGATAGATCATCATCCATGCTAATTGATTGCAACCAGCTATTCCTATGCCTTATCCTTTCAGCTAGATGTGATTTTGTACGTATTTCTAAGTGTATTCATTTATTTGGGGTAAATTATTTTATCAAACCAGGTATATATAATTCTTTATGTCTATTAGTTGGAGGACAAAGATTTATTAGTATCCTTTGTTAGAACAGTGCTGGAATCTTAAGTGGGGGTATAATCACAAGGCATTCATATGTTTCATCAATAAATTAACAAGGATAGACTATATATGTACATATACATATATAAGTTCCTAAAATGTAAGAAACAAGGAGGTAGGACACTTCATTCTAACAGGGACACAGTGGATAAATGACTGAGGCTGCAGGAGAATACCTGGTCAATTAATCCTTAGAATATGAACATCCTGAAATCAATCAAACATGATAATAGATAGATGCATAGATAAAAATCAAAGGAAGAAGGAAGAGGAGAAGGAAGGAAGGAAGGAAGGAAGGAAGGAAGGAAGGAAGGAAGGAAGGAAGGAAGGAAGGAAGGAAGAAGGAAGGGGAGAAGGAAGGAAGGAAGGAAGAGAGGAAGGGGAGAAGGAAGGAAGGAAGGAAGAGAGGAAGGAAGGAAAGAAAGAAGGAAGGAAGGAAGGAAGGAAGGAAGGAAGGAAGGAAGGAAGGAAGGAAGGAAGGAAGGAAGGAAAGAAAGTAAAGGAAGGAAAATTTACTAAAGCACTTGCTTTGTTTTATGTCCTGTATTGTACTAAGTGCTATGAAGTTATATTCTCATAGGGAAAGACAACTAACTATAAACATGAAGAGGAAAGAGTTGATTCTGATGGGATGCTATGATGTAGTGATAACCAGGAAGTATAATAGGAAAGAACAATACCCTTTTAGGAGAAAACTCTAGCTAATGGAACCAGCAGAGGTTGACCTAGTAGCATAGGAGAGGAAAAGGAGATCAAAGTAGTAAGGAGCATTGGTATTATAATTAAGAAATTAATTAATCAACAAGTATTTATTCAGTATAACTTTGTGTTGATCACTTTATTAGGTGTTGGGCATGTGAGATAAAATTTAAAGAAAGTCATATTTTAACTATGCAGTCAGCAAATACTTATAACAATGTACACAACATAAACATAAAATTCTTGAATACGAATATTTATAAATTCCAAGATGTTTAAATACACTTTAGTTAAACAGAAGGTAGTAGTTTTATGAAATAAAGATAATTAAGGTTTACACTGTAGGAATTTTGGACTAAAGATAGATTTTCCTGAGTGAGAGAGGGAATAGGCTGGTTTTTCTAGATTGTTTAATGTAAAAGGGAGAAAAAGGGAGATTTATGTCCTGTGAGTTGGAAAGATGGGTTTGAACAAGATTGTGTAAATTCAAAGAACATTTTTTTATATTTAAAGAACATTTCTTATAATATTCTTTTTTTAATTTTAGCTTTTTATTTTCAAAATATATGCATGGATAATTTTTGACATTCACCTCTACAAAATCCTATGTTCATTTTTTTCTCTCCCTTCTCCCCTCTAAACATGTGCCATTTCTCTATACACATTTCCACAAATATCATGCTGCACAAGAAAATTCAGATCCAAAAGGGAAAAAAATGAGAAAAAACAAAATAAAGCAAACAACAACAAAAAGAGTGAAAAAACTACAGTGTGATCCACTTTTAATTCCCACAGTCATCTCTCTGGTGCACATGGCTTTCTCTATCATGAGACCATTGGAACTGGTCTGAATCATCTCTCGTTGATGAGAATCATGTCCACCAGAACTGATCATCCTATACGTTTGCTATTGCCATGTATGATGATTTCCTAATTCTCTTCATCTCACTTAGCCTCAGTTACAGAAGTTTCTCCAGGCCTTTCTGAAATCATTCTGCTGATCTTTTCTTGTAGAACAATAATATTCCATAACATTCATGTACCATAACTTATTCAGCTATTCTCCAACTGATGGGCATCCATTTAATTTCCAATTTTTTGCCACTACAACAAGGGCTGCCACAAACATGTTTGCACCTGTGGGTCCCTCTTCATCCTTTATGATGTCTTTAGAATACAAGCCCAGTAGAAACACTGCTGGATTGAAGGGTATGCACAATTTGATAGACCTATGGGCATAGTTCCAAATTGCTCTCTACTATGCTTGAATCAGGTCACAACAAGGTATCAGTGTCCCAATTTTCCCAGATCCCCTCCAATATTCATCATTATCTTTTCCTGTCATTTTAGCCAATCTAAGAGATGTGTACTGGTACCTCAGAGTTGTCTTAATTTGCATTTCCCTGATCAATATTGATTTAGAGTGCATTTTCATATGAGTAGAAATTATTTTACTTTCTTCTGAAAATTGTCTGTTCATGTCCTTTGATTGTTCATCAATTAAAAATGACTTGAATTCTTATAAATTTGAGTCAATCTCTATATATTTTAGAAATGAAGATTTTATCAGAACTCTTGAATGTAAAAATTTTCCCTGTTTATTGCTTACCTTCTAATTTTGTCTGTGTTCTTTTGTTTGTACAAAACCTTTTTAACTTAATATAACCAAAATTATCCATTTTTCAATTTAATAATGCACTCAAATTTTTCTTTGGCCACAAATTTTTTCCTTCTCCACAGATCTGAGAGGATGATTATCCTTTGTTTTCCTAATTTGCTTATAATATCACTATTTATGTTTAAATCATGAACCCATTTCGATCTTACCTTTCTATAGGGTGTTAGGTGTGGGTCAATGTCTAGTTTCTGCCATTCTATTATCCAATTTTTTGTCAAATAGTGAATTTTTATCCTCCAAACTGGAGTTTTTGGGTTTGTCAAACACTAGATTGCTAAAGTTATTGGCTATTTTTTTCCTGTGAACATAATCTGTTCCACTGATCAACTATTCTATTTTTTAGCCAGTACCAAATGGTTTTGATGACTGCTGCTTTATGATATAGTTTTAGGTCTAGTACAGCTAGGCCACCTTCATTTGCATATTTTTATTAATTCCCTTGAAATTTCTTGAGCTTTTTTCTTCCAATTAAATTTTGTTTTTATATTTTCTAGCTCTAAAGTAATTTCTTGGAAGTTTGATTGGTATGGCCCTGAATAAGTAGATTAATTTAGGTAGTATTGTCATTTTTTACCTCAGCCTACCCATGCATTAGCACTTGAAATTTTCCCAAGAGATTAGATCTGACTGTATTTGTGTGGAAAGTGTTTTATAGTTGTGTTCATATAGTTCCTGACTTTACCTTGGCAGGTAGACTCCCAGATATTTTATATTATTGACAGCTAATTTAAATTGAATTTCTCTCTGTATTTCTTGCTGATAGACTTTGCTGGTAATATATCAAAATGCTTGATTTATGTGGGTTTATTTTGTATCCTGCAATTTTGACAAAATTGTGAATTGTTTCTAGTAGATTTTCAGTTGGTTCTTTAGGATTCTCTAAGTATACCATCATATCATCTGTAAATAGTGATAATTTGATTTCCTCCTTACCTATTTTAATTCAGTTAATCTGTTTCTTCTTTTATTGCCAAAGCTAACATTTCTAAGACAATATTGAATAGTAATAGTGATAGTGGGCAATCTTGTTTTACCCCTAATCTTACTGAGAATAGTTCTAATTTATCCCCATTACATCTGATACTTTCTGATGGCTTTAAATAGATGCTCTTGATCATTTTAAGAAAACTCCATTTATTCCTATACTCTAATGTTTTTAATAGGAATGGGTGCTGTATTTTGTCAAATGCTTTTTCTACATCTATTGAGATAATCATTTTTTTTTTTTTTTAGTTTGGTTATTTGATATGGTCAATTATACTTGTGGTTTCCCTAATATTGAACCAGCTCTGCATTGCTGGTATAAATCCTATTAGGTCATGGTGTATTATCCTGGGGATAACTTGCTCTAATTTTTTTGCTAATATTTTATTTAAGATTTTTGCATCAATACTCATTAGGGAAATTGATCTATAATTTTCTTTCTCTGTTTTGACCATACCTGGTTTAAATATCAACACTATGTCTGCATCATAAAAAGAATTCAGTAGATTCCTTCTTTCCACATTTTCCCAAAGAGTTTGCCTATTATTGGAATTAATTATTCATTAAATGTTTGGTAGAATTCACATGTAAATCTATCTGGCCCTGGAAATTTTTTCTTAAGAAGTTGATTAATAGCTTGTTCAGTTTCTTTTTTTAAAAAATGGGATTATTTAAGTAATTTGTTAACTCCTCTATTAATCTGGACAATCTATATTTTTGTAAATATTTATCAATTTCACTGAGATTATCATATTTATTGGCATACAGTTGGGCAAAATAGCTCGTAATTATTGCTCCAATTTTCTCTTCATTGGTGGAAAGTTTATCCTTTTTATTTTTTGTATTAACACTTTGATTTTCTTCTTTCTTTATGTAAATTTTTTTTTAAATAAGTTATTTTTTTATCCAGAGTTAATAATAAAAGAGTAGAGTTAATTAAATAGGAGAATCTTGTGGTCAGATTAGGAAAGTGGAAAAAAAAAACCTGTTTCTCTGAATGATAAGGTGAAAAATCACAGAGCAAGCTGGGGAGACAGGCATGAAGATAGGAGCCAGAGCATAAGGAACATTGTGAGGAAATAGTTGGAAAGTTTGTTAAATTGGAGCATATAAATTTAAATAAATTTATACAAGATATTGTATATGGAATAATATTTAGTGAACTATAGAGATTGTTAGGACACTCGAGTTCAAATCCAATCTCTGATATATCAAGAATAAATAACTGATTCATTGCTGATATGCTTTGTGAATGAAATAAGAGATGTGAATAATACTTCTTTATAAAGCTATTTGTCAATACCTTTAACATCAATGTAAGCATACAAAATTTGGCCATTAAAATTGTTAATGTTTGAAAAAGGAAAACAATAAAGATATATTCATTAATGTGCTATGTGTATGTATATATATGCATTGTATGTATATCTTAGAATTATAAAATGGCTCAACATTTCTGGAGAACAATTTAGAATGATGGCCAATATGCTATAAAATTATGCATAGTCTTTAACTCAGTAATAGTACTACTGAGATATAGATCTCAGAGATCAGAGAAAAGGGAAAAACATCAGTTTGTACAAAAAAGTTTTTTTTTTTTTTTTTTTTTTGTAGCAAAGAATTGAAAATAGAGGGAAATTGGGGAACGACTAAACAAGTTGTAATATAAATTGTGATGAAATACTACTTTGCTATAAAAAATGATAAACAGGGTAATTTCAAAAAAAAAAAAAAGAAACAAATCTGAGAATGCTTATGTGAACTGATACAAAGTGATATGAGCAAAGCCAGGGGAACATGGTACACAATGACAGTACTATTATGAGGATGATCAAGACAATAATTCAAGTCAATGCTAAGGGATCTATATTGAAAAATACTGTCTACTTCCAGAGAGAGGAAAACTAGTGTACTTCCACTGTAGATGAAAGGATGCTTTTTCAAACTTTCTTATTTTTTTTTTTTTTGCTTTTTTGTTTCTTTGGTTGTTTTTTTCGTTTTTTTTGGAAAAAAAATCATGGCTACTATGAAAACACATTTTGCATGTCCTTAATCAAAATCAAAGTGCTTGTCTTCTCTAGGAGCAAAAAAGTTGTTAGGGAGGTAGAGAATTTGGAAATCATTAAAAAAAAACAAAATAATTTTACATGTAATTAGGTACTATTTAGGGAAACAAAAATATTGTTTTCAAAAGAAAATATCTGACTAAAATCCAAGTTGCCTATCTACATTGCTCTCTTTATGTGAATCCTTTAGAGAACCAAGGGCATTTCACTTCTCAAAGCATTTTCCTGAGTTTGTCATTTGAATATATTAGAATCATGCAGGAATGTCATATGTGATTGTCAAAGTGCAGCTAATAGAAGCCAAGATTATGTAAGTTATTATGAAAGGATCAGAGTTTGATATACAGCAAGATCTCTATGGGGAAAGGGACATTTTAATCAAATTCAGATTACCTGATGTAAGTGACATTTTAATAATTGGGTATCTCAAAAGGTATGTTATTGGCAACTTATTTTAGTCTAACTCAGTTTAGTCTGGTATTGAATGTATGAATGATTACATTGAGTCAGTAAATGATATACTACAAACTTTGTAATGATATATTAGTACATCAGTTAAGGATAGAATAGGAAATGTTTTTGATTTCATTAGTGAAGAGAGTATTATCAGTGCAGGTCAAAGCTTATCTTCAATCTATAGTGCTAGAATAGCTTAGAGAAAGAACAGATTAAATAATTTGCCTAAGGACATACAGCAAGTGTGTCTCATAAGTGTCAACAATAGAACTAGAATTTAGGTTTTCATGGGTCTAAGGAACAATTTATATTTAACACATTACACTATCTCTTTATATTATATCAAATAATTAAAACTATCTAGTCAGTTTTAAAGAAGCATTTATTAGTCAACTCTATTCTTGGTACTGTGATAGGTAATGAAGATAAAAAAGACAAAAATGAAATTGTATCTGTCCTAAAGATGCTTATCTGCATTTTCCCAGAGGGTATTGTAGAGATCCGCAGACAGTGGGTTTCCTCTGGATTGAAGGGTCTTATAAGTACTTAATAGTCTGATCATGATCTATTTGGAATTATAGTTTTAGTATACAGATGTTATATTCTTTATCAAATTATAAGTTCAGTGAAGTTAAGTACTACGGCTCATCATCTTTGCATCTTCTAAAGTAGTTATCACAATGCTGTTTACAGATAGATGTGTGTGTGTGTGTGTGTGTGTGTGTGTGTGTGTAATTACTGAATGGAGGAGTCAAAGTGGATCATATAATATCAGTTTGACCCAATTTTGATCACATGTGCTGTTTTATTCTCACTGATATGATAATGATAATGAAAATGATCATCATTTACATGATTAGTTAAAATGATGGAAATGACATAATAGCATGTTAGAATAAGGAAAAAAAAAACATTGAACTGGGTGTCAGAAACTTATTAGAAGGCTGACTTTACAATTAATCAGACAATACATTTTATCTTTTCTTCTTTCTGGTGTTAGATGTGGATATTGGAATAGTTGATTTCTAATATTTAGATCAATCAATAATGAATATTATAAAGCTCCTAGGAATCCAATATTCTTTTGTTGTATGAATTTACCATTGTGATAGCCAAAAATATTAATTAAATGATGCCATTCATCTGATTATGGCTAAATATTGTTATGGGATAACAAAACCAACTGTCTATTTTTATTTAGCCACTGAAAGAACAGTTGAGATGATTTATTTTTAAAATCTCTTAAGATAAATTAGGGAGTATTTTTTATGCAAAGAAATATGATTCTATTTGACAAAAGTTGCTGGGAAAACTGGAAAAGGGCATGTCAGTGTTAGAGTTCAGCTCCAGTATATGACAAAGGGTATGAAATGAACAGAAGGCCAGAGAGAAGATATGCTATGAAGTCTTCAAATTCATTGATCTTAGAGTGAAATTTATATATGTTTCCAATGCTTATAGAGTCAATACATGATACACTCTCTGATATTCCTGTATCTGCTCTAAAAACAAGCCTAACCACTGAAATACAAATAGTTAGACCAGGATTTTGGCCACTTCCTACAGGAATGTGAATAGTTGTGATATTCTAGATTATCATTCCAATGTCCTCAATGCTTTTGTCTTAAATATCTTTGGTTTCCATAGTGGAATGCCTTTTCCTGTCCTAAATTCAAAGGTACATCTTTGATCTGTTATATAGCCAAGTTTACCTTTTGTTTCAGTAGCTAGAATCTTTTATCAAGCTTTTGAACAAGTCTGTCTCTGCAAATGTTTATTGGAAAAGAAATTGGTGAGCATCAGTTTACTGTTGGTTTCCAAACCTGAAATGGACTCTTACTTCCTGGCCTTCTCTCTACATGTCAGAAATTTATATCTCACACCCAATACGAAAAAAAATTCCAAAATGATTTGGGCATAAAGAGTGACAACATAAGGAAATTAAGAGAGTAAGGGATAATTTACCTATTAGATCTTTGGAGAAGGGAGGAATTTAAGGCTAAAGAAGATCTAGAAAATATTATGATGGCAAAATGGACAACTTTGATTACATTAAATTAAATAGTTTTTGCAGAAAACCAAGAGAACTAAGGTTAAAAGGAAAGTATAAAACTGGGAAAAAAATTTTTATAGACAATATTTCTGATAAAGATCTCATTTCCAAAATATATAAAGAACTTTGTCAAACTTATAAGAATACAAGTCATTCCCCAATTGGTAAATGGTCAAAGAATATGAACAGAAAAATTTCATTTGATTAAATTAGAGCCATCTATAGTAATATGAAAAAAAATGCTCTAAATCACTATTGCTTAGAAAAATGCAAATTAAAACAACTCTGAGGTACTACCTCATACCTCTCAGATTGACTTAAAACGGCAGGAAATGTGGGAAAACTGAGCCAATAATCCTTTATTAATGGAGTTGTGCAATGATCCAACCATTTTGGAGAGCAATTTGGAACTATGTGCAAAGGACTATAAAATTCTGTGTACCCTTTGAACCTAGCAGTGACCTTACTAGGTTTGCATCTCAAGGAAATCATAAAGGAGGGAAAAGGACCCACAAGCAAAAATTTCTGAAGCAGCTTTTTTTTTTTTTTTTTTTTTTTTTTTGGTATCTATTCATTTTACAATACCCATCAGTTGGGGAATGGCTAAACAAGTTATATTACATGAAGATAATGGAATATTATTGTTCTATAAAAAATGATGAACAAGCTAATTTTAGAAAGGCCTGCAAAGATTAATATGAACTGATCCTAAGTGAAACAAGCAGAACCAGAAATACATTGTACACAATAATAGCAAGAATGTGTGATGATCAGCTGTAATCTCCTCTCAATAGTTCAGTGGATCCAAGGCAATCTCAATAGACTTTGGACAGAAAATACCATCTGCATCCAGAAAAAAAACTAAGGAGATTGAATGTAAATCAACACATGCTATGTTCACTTCTTTTTTCTGTTTTTTCCCCCCTTTCTCATGTTTTTCCCTTTTATTTTGATTTTTCTCTCCCAACATGATTCATAGAGCAATGTGTATTAAAATTAATTAATTAAAGATATGATTGTAGAAGTACACCTACCTATCCACCCACACATCCACAATCATTCTTTTACAAATACTTGTCTTTCTCTTTCTAGCTTCTCAAGACTAAAAATAATCACCAACATATTATATGGGTGAAATCTGCTTCAAAGTAATGAAAAGGGGAAATTTCATTATTATCTTCACCCTCTTGGGTTGGTAAATATCTCATCTGAAAGTAAACCTAAGGAATTTTTTCCTGACTTGTATTTATTTATATCATTATAGCCGCCTGTCTTTAATATAAAGAAGCAAGGTCATTATCCTTCAGCCATATATTACTTTGTCTTTAATCCCAGGTGACATTTTGATTCCTCATACCAAAATCATAAGAGAATTCTGCCAGACCCAGGATCTCTAAAGTGCTCGTTGATTTGAAAAGAAACTGATTAAAACAACAACAAAAATATGAGAGATTTAAATATGGGTTTTGAAAGCTCTGACATTTCCATTTGATTCTCTCTTAGGCATTGCTGTGAACTTTTATTTTTCTTTAAAATTTTTAGTATTAGGTCATGTGGAATCATTTCCTCATTTTTTGATTTCTCTATGTCAATACGAATACATTCAGATTGCAACATATTCTCCCTTTTTGTCCTGAGAGCTGTTGATTTTAACTTCATAGTAGATAATTCTTTGGACGTTTATATTTTTATTTTTTCTGATATTTTAAATAAAATCAGGAGGACTATAACACTAGCCCATTAAAATATTCAGGTAAAAGTTAATTAAAATATAACATAGGCTATTTCTCTCTGCATCAGATAGACAGATTTCAGATTACTGGAAGTATCATTATAAAGAAATTCAAAATATTATACATATTATTTCATAACTGACTCAATAATTTCATAAAGCATTTATAGCTAGTGTAATGATACCTTGAGTAGACATGCATATCCCAGTATTTAGAGAATGAATACTGTCCTCTCAATAAGAACAAATTATATTTTTTTTGGGAAATTAACTGGTTATGATGTGAGTATTACTATTAATTTCCATAGCAACCTTAAAAATCAGAGGTATATTGGATTCAGGAAGGTCTTTGCAAAATATGAATTCCTTGAAGGCATAGACTATATTTTTTCTCACTATGCTTGGTCTTTTCTTGTATCCAGAGCGGAGTACCAGCATATAGTAGGTATTTGATAAATGCTTGCTGACTGATTGATTAAAAATCTTGATGATTGTAGCTCTGAATCATGGATTAGTAGGTGATATTATCTAAAATCCCAGAAATATTCATGGTTGTCTATAATGCATAAAATACAGTGTGGACAAAAAGAAAAAAAATGAAACAATACCTGCTCATTCTAATGGAGGATGATGCATCATATATACAAATATATGCAAAGTAATTTTCAGAAGAAAGTACTAATGAGTAAAGAGATGAAGGAAAGTCACATACAGAGGAGGTTTTTACTATCTTTTATCTTTATCTTTTTATTAAGATTTTAGTTCACCAAGAACTGTGTGCCTCATAGAATCACCAAACTGGAAGGTAATAAAGAGGACAATAACCCCATTGCATATGTAAATAGGACTTTTTAACAAGTCTTGAAGAAGAACTTTCATGGGAATGAACCCATGACTTCTTGATACTTTCTGCTCCACTTTTGAGTAATTCATACTTAGGGAATATTTTCTTTTCCCTAACATCAATATTAAATCATTCTCTTTAACTTTTATTCATTATTTCAAGTTCTGGTAGGCCATAGTCAATCAGAACAAATGTTTCTCCTTGTCTGAGTGACATTATTTCATGTACTTAAACATTGCTTCTCCCCACCCTGTGAGGGTCTTCTTCCCTAGCTAAATATCTAAATTTCCTTCTAATAGTTCTCATACTTCATGATCATGAATCTCTCTTCACCTTTGAATTATTTTCTTCTTCATACCCCTTTTCCTATAATTGACAAGCAGAACCAAATCAGAAGAACTGCTCCATCCAGAAGAAAATCACTTTATTCCATTTGTTGAGACTATACATATCTGAGAATGAAGGTTAAATTTTAGCTAAAACATGAAGGCAATTCATTCTTTTAGGTGAGTATTTTTAACTGATTTATAATATTGGGAGCAGGTTTTATGAAGAGCGTGAAATTCTGTCAGCTAGAAAAGAGTCTCCAAAGTATTTAAAGTCACTGATGATGAATTTGCTGTAACTCATTCTTAGTTATTAGAATTGTAATTTCCTTTTTTTATTATAGCTTTTTATTTACAAGATATATGCTTGGATAATTTTCCAGCATTGACAATTGCAAAACTTTTGTTCCAGTTTTTACCCTCTTTTTCCCCACCTCCTCCCCCAGATGGCAGGTAGACCAATACATGTTAAAAATGTTAAAGTATATGTTAAATACAATATATGCATAAATATCCATACAGATATTTTGCTGCACAAGAAGAATTGGGCTTTGAAATAATGTCCAATTAACCTGTGATGGAAATCAAAAATGCAAGCAGACTAAAACAGAGGAATTGGAAATGCTATATAGTGGTTCACACTCATTTCCCAGAGTTCTTTTGCTGGGAACTATTCATTATTAATAATGCTATTCATTATTCATTATTGAACAAATAGAACTGATTTGGTTCATCTCATTGTTGAAAAGAGCCAAGTTCATCAGAATTGATCATCATATAGTATTGTTGTTGAAGTATATAATGATCTCCTGCTCCTGCTCTTTTCACTCAGCATCAGTTCATATAAGTCTCTCCAGGACTTTCTGAAATCATCCTGTTGGTAATTTCTTATAGAACAATAATGAGAATTGCAATTTCCTTACGTCTTATTTTGTTAAAAAAATTTAAAAACTAACAACAAAGATATTTGCTTGCCATATTCTAACAGAAAGAAATCACTTTATGTTTCCCTTCACTTTTATCTTCTCATTTAGTTGCACATTGTAAGTCACTGTCATAAACCATATTTACTCTCTTAATACTACATTTATTTTCACTATAAAACCTGACAAATGAAAAAAACTAAATTCTCAAAGTGGAATAACTTTTTGGAGAAAAAAAGTCATTGGCCTTAATAATTAACAAAACACCATTGATAATATGATCTTATTCTGAAAACTTTGTCGTTTTTACTTTAAGTAAACATTCTGACTTTGGAAAAATAGGAAGGCAACAGTGTATATCTTGAATTTTTTAAGTTTCTTCTCCCTGAACATGACATCCAAATCAGTCAACCAGCATATTCATACAGCTGTGAATTCATATAATTGTCCAGTTAGGCATGAATCAAACAGTTTGACATTGGAATTCAATAGTGCTCAGAGACTTACCAAATGGACAAATTAGTCTTCAATGACTACTTTCAACAATGGGAGTATGGCCTTTAAATGGTAATGACTTGGGCTGAATTCAAGCTAGTGACCTAGAAGTGAAAGGTCCTAAAGCCCATTACTAAAATCTGCTGAGCCATCTAATTGTGCCCAGAGAATCCTTCTAGAATTGCTGACTTTAGAATGTCAGAAACTAGTCAGAGATGACAGTGTTACCAATAAGTACAAAATGTGTTTTTCAGGTTCCTGGAGATAATGGGCACATTTATGTTTCTCATTTCTAGTTACTGTCATCTCAGCAGTCTTATCTGGTCTTCCGCATTCCCTGTTGTCTTCTAGAAATGTTTTTTCTTCTGTCAGAGTTTGCTTTTTCATTCAATAAACATTTACATAGGAAGCTGTCACAGGAGCAAGCATTTAAAATGCATTTAGTGAAATGCATTGGGCTTGACTTTCCCCCCCCCCCAACTTAAAAACCCCCAAAGGTATAATACTGTTAGCTAGTTTCTTACTGATTTTCCTTCATACATGACCCTCTCAAAAATTATATAATCATCTAATTAATATCTAATTGCAAGTACTTTCTCTCAAAAAAATGGAAAGTAGATTTTCTATTAGAAAACAAAAGACACGTAAGTTTAACCTGTTGGTGAGAAAGAGGGGAAAGATTATTTCTTTTTGGATAATGGGTGAATGGAAAATAAAAACTGGATTTAGTCTTTTTTTTTTTTAATAATTTTTTATTGATAGAACACATGCCAGGGTAATTTTTTACAGCATTATCCCTTGCATTCATTTCTGTTCCGATTTTTCCCCTCCCTCCCTCCACCCCTTCCCCCAGATGGCAAGAGTCCTTTACATGTTGAATGGGTTGCAGTATATCCTAGATACAATATATCTGTGCAGAACCAAACAGTTTTCTTGTTGCACAGGGAGAATTGAATTCAGAAGGTATAAATAACCCGGGAAGAAAAACATAAATGCAAGCAGTTTATATTCATTTCCAGTGTTCTTTCTCTGGGTGTAGCTGCTTCTGTCCATCTTTGATCAATTAAGGCTCTCTTTATCAAAGAGGTCCACTTCCATCAGAATATATCCTCAAACAGTATCATTGTTGAGGTATATAATGATCTCCTGGTTCTGCTCATTTCACTCAGCATCAGTTCATGTAAATCTCGCCAGTCCTCTCTGTATTCATCCTGCTGGTCGTTCCTTACAGAACAATAATATTCCATAATGTTCATATACCACAATTTACTCAACCATTCTCCAATTGATGGACATCCTTTCATTTTCCAGCTTCTAGCCACTACAAACAGGGCTGCCACAAACATTTTGGCACATACAGTTCCCTTTCCTTTCTTTAGTATCTCTTTGGGGTATAAACCCAGTAGAAACACTGCTGGATCAAAGGGTATGCACAGCTTGATAACTTTTTGAGCATAGTTCCAAATTGCTCTCCAGAATGGCTGGATGTGTTCACAATTCCACCAACAATGTATCAGTGTCCCTGTTTTCCCACATCCCCTCCAACATTCCCCATTATCTTTCCCTGTCATTCTAGCCAATCTGACAGGTGTGTAGTGGTATCTCAGAGTTGTCTTAATTTGCATTTCTCTGATTAATAATGATTTGGAGCATATTTTCATATGTCGATAAATAGTTTCAATTTCTTCATCTGAGAATTGTCTGTTCATATCCTTTGACCATTTATCAATTGGAGAATGGTTTGATTTCTTATAGATTAGGGTCAGTTCTCTATATATTTTGGAAATGAAGCCTTTATCAGAACCTTTGATTGTAAAAATGTTTTCCCAGTTTATTGTTTCCCTTCTAATCTTGTTTGCATTTGTTTTGTTTGTACAAAAACTTTTCAGTTTGATATAATCAAAATTTTCTATGTTGTGGTCAATAGTGATCTCTAGTTCTTCTTTGGTCATAAATTCCTCCCTCTTCCACAGGTCTGACAGGTAAACTATCCTATGCTCTTCCAATTTATTTATCATCTCATTCTTTATGCCTAGATCATGAACCCATTTTGACCTTATCTTGGTGTACGGTGTTAAGTGTGGGTCAATGCCTAGTTTCTGCCATACTGATTTCCAATTTTCCCAGCAATTTTTGTCAAATAATGCATTCTTATCCCAGAAACTGGTGTCTTTGGGTTTGTCAAACACTATATTATTAAAGTTATTGGCTGTTTTGTCCTTTGAACCTAACTTATTCCATTGATCAACTAGTCTATTTCTTAGCCAATACCAGATGGTTTTAGTAACTGCTGCTTTATAATATAATTTTAGATCTGGTACAGCTAGGCCACCTTCATTTGATTTTTTTTTCATTAATTCCCTTGAAATTCTTGACCTTTTGTTTTTCCATATGAATTTTGTTGTTATTTTTTCTAATTCATCAAATTAGTTTTTTGGGAGTCTGATTGGTATAGCGCTAAATAAGTAGATTAATTTAGGTAGTATTGTCATCTTTATTATATTTGCTCGCCCAATCCAAGAGCATTTAATATTTTTCCAGTTGGTTAGATCAGACTTAATTTGTGTGGAAAGTGTTTTATAGTTTTGCTCATAAAGTTTCTGATTTTCCCTTGGCAGATAGATTCGTAAATATTTTATACAATCAGTAGTTACTTTAAATGGAATTTCTTTTTGTATCTCTAACTGTTGGGTTTTGTTAGTGATATATAAGAATGCGGATGACTTATGTGGGTTTATTTTATATCCTGCAACTTTGCTGAAGGTATAGATTGTTTCTAATAACTTTTTGGTAGAATCTCTGGGGTTTTCTAAGTATATCATCATATCATCAGCAAAGAGTGATAATTTGGTTTCCTCATTGCCTATTCTTATTCATTTAATCTCTTTCTCAACTCTTATTGCCAAAGCTAGCATTTCTAATACAATATTAAATAGTAATGGTGATAGTGGGCAACCTTGTTTTACTCCTGATCTTATTGGGAATGGTTGCAGTTTGTCCCCATTACATATAATGCTTACTGCTGGTTTTAAATAGATGCTACTGATTATTTTAAGGAAAAGTCCATTTATTCCTATACTCTCAAGAGTTTTTAATAGGAATGGATGTTGGATTTTATCAAATGCTTTTTCTGCATCTATTGAGATGATCATATGGTTTTTGTTAATTTGATTATTAATATGGCCAATTATATTGATAGTTTTCCTAATATTGAACCAGCCCTGCATTCCTGGTATAAATCCTACTTGATCATGATGTATTATCCTGGGGATGATTTTCTGTAGTCTTTTTGCTAATATCTTATTTAAGATTTTAGCATCAATATTCATTAGGGAGATTGGTCTATAATTTTCTTTCTGTTTTCAACCTACCTGGTTTAGGTATCAGTACCATGTCTGTGTCATAAAAGGAGTTTGGTAGGACTCCTTCATTCCCTATTTTTTCACATAGTTTATAAAGCATTGGGGCTAATTGTTTTTTGAATGTTTGGTAGAATTCACATGTAAATCCATCTGGTCCCGGGGATTTTTTTTTAGGGAGTTGATTAATAGCTTGTTCTATTTCTTTTTCTGAAATGGGACTATTTAAGCAATTTACTTCCTCCTCTGATAATCTGGGAAGCATATATTTTTGGAAGTAGTCATCCATTTCACTTAGGTTATCAAATTTATTGGCATAAAGTTGGGCAAAGTAACCCCTTATTATTTCTTTAATTTCCTCTTCATCAATGGTAAGTTCTCCTTTTTCATTTTTAAGACTGCCAATTTGATTTCCCTCTCTCCTTTTTCTAATGAGATTTACCAAAGGTTTATCAATTTTATTGGTTTTTTTCATAAAACCAACTCTTAGTTTTATTTATTAGTTCAATAGTTTTTTTACTTTCTATATTATTAATTTCTCCTTTTAATTTTAGAATTTCAAGTTTAGTAATTGATTGGGGGTTTTTAATTTGGTCTTTTTCTAACTTTTTAAGTTCCAGGCCCAATTCATTGATCTTCTCTTTTTCTATTTTATTCAAGTAAGCCTCTAAGGATATAAAATTTCCCCTTATTACTGCTTTGGCTGCATCCCATAAATTTTGATATGATGTCTCATTGTTGTCATTATCTTGAGTGAAATTATTAATTGTGTCTATAATTTGCTGTTTCACCCAATCAGTCTTTAAGATGAGATTATTTAGTTTCCAATTACTTTTTGGTCTATTTACACCTAACTTTTTGTTAAATGTAGTTTTTATTGCGTTGTGATCTGAAAAAAAAAAGCATTTACTATTTCTGCCTTCCTGCATTTAATTTTGAGGTCTTTATGTCCTAATATATGGTCAATTTTTGTGTAGGTTCCATGAACTGCTGAGAAGAAAGTATACTCCTTTCTGTCACCATTCAGTTTTCTCCAGAGATCTATCATACCTAATTTTTCTAATATTCTATTTACCTCTTTAATTTCTTTCTTATTTGTTTTGTGATTTGTGGATTTAGTCTTAATCACAAATCCATACAGCTGGAAAAGAATTCAGAAGTTTTTTTTTTTTGTTTTTTTTTTTTTTTTTGTCTGACCTATATCTGAATAATTATCCCCCTTTATACATTCTAAATAAAGGCTCATCATTTGAAAAATAAATCTGTGATATAAGAAAAATCTGTTCATTATCCAGAAGCCTGTCTCTCTAGAGAGCAGCACTGTTTTTTCTCTTTACATCAAGCTTAAATGTTTATTTGTACTTCTGTCCTTTACTTATAATTCAGTTCTATAGGGCCAACCAGAAAGTGTTTCTATGAGAAAGTTCTTTAGATACTTTAATACAGTCATCATTCCCTTCCCACATTTTGAATCTGTAGGCTATTATTTTGCCTTTCTCTAATCAACATGTGTACTTTACAACTTATCAATGCCCTTCATTAGGGCTGGTTATCTAGGCAATTTAAATGGTTCTCTTTCGTTCATTTGTTTCCCCACAGTTATCAACCTCCTATTATTTGCATCTGTTCTTAATATTAGTAGATAAGTGATGGAACAAATGATTTGTTCTGTGACCTAGCATACATGAAAGCACAAATCAAAAATGATTTATAAAGAATTTTATTATTGGTAAAGCACTGTGCTTGCTGTGTACAAGGGGAGAAACAAATTTTTTTCAAAGGAATATTGTCCTTATGAAACTTAGATGATATTACAGAGCTAAGAGACAATCACAAATAACTATGAAAGCATTGTGGCATGATAAATGAAGAGGTGATTTTAGAACCAGGATTCTGTCTTTGATACTTGTTCACTGGGTGACCTGAAACTTCATTGTTCTAAATCACTGTTAAAGATAGTAGTCCATGGGGGATAGTACAGTTCTGGATTGGTTAAAAGGCTCTAGTCACTTCAAAGATTCCTATATTTTTGAAATCACAGTACCAGTCTCTATCTTTTTGTTGTTGTTGTTATAATGAGAAGTGTTTCTGAGGAGGGTTTATTTACTATGGTTATCAAGAAAATCTTCAAAATTTAACAATAATATTATAATTAATTAGAATAAAACTAATCAATTAGAACAAAGCGAACCCCATCACATTCTGGATGAGGAAAATGATGTCCAAAGACATAACTTTGCCCAATGAAAAATGTGCCTTACCATAAGGAGATGGCTTTGAAGCTACACAAATTTAATATGTGAAGTATGTGTGAAAAATAATGGCCCATTCATGTGTTTGGATAAACTTGCAAAATAGCAAGAACAGACTCATTGTTATTTTTATAGAATAAGTTCCTGGCAGTTTCTATATCTAACAGATCTTTAATAATTGCATTTTTAAAAATTGAATTTGAGGAAGGATATTGTAAGAGATAGAGTACTAGATTTTGAATCAGTGTTGGACTTTGAATAAGGAAGACAAAGATTTGAATTCTGTCTTCAATGTATAAGGCTGAGAGTCATATAATCTCTGATAATTCCTTTTCTCCTTGAGCAAATATAGGGTTTGGATTCAATGATAACCCTTTCAATTGTAAATCAATGATTCTATGAATATAATTTAAGTTTGATTGGACTTCAAATGAAAGACAAAATATTTTTAATGTTTCCAAATAAGAAACATTAAAACATTTCTCAAGAAGGAAACATTTTAATCAGAATATGTAGGTTTGTTAGGTATATCTGATATAAATATATAATACAAGTTTATAATACAAGAATTATGCAGGTGATATATCCTTATATGTCAGAAGTGGGTCAGACACAATTTGTAGATTTTTCTCACCTTTGCAGTGGTCAATTCAAGAATTGCAGAGGTATACTTTTTAGATATCTTTTTCTAAGTTGTTTATAGAATGGGAATTAATTTACATAAAGACTTTTTTTTCTTATGCCTTTTGTACTGTAAGTAAAGATCATACTTTTGGATTTTCTAAGGAAAGGCCAGCAATTCTTTGGAAAATAATTATTGATTTCACCCTAAGGGAACAGGGTAATATCTGGTAATGTATGATGTGTGTGTTTGTTTTTGTTTTGTTTTTGTTTTTTCTTGTCCCTTTCCCCTCTCCCATGCCTTGTAAGTTAAGGATGCCTCACCACTTCATCCTTTGATTCAATGTGTTATTCAGCATATTAAATATTATTTCAGGGGAGTTATTAGGCAAATATGAATCAACCATGCAATCTGAATATGTAAGACCAACAAACTTTGAATTTGGATTTTGTCCTTTATCTAGTATTAAAGATGCCAATATTAATGTTGTTTGTGTTCATCATTTTGTTCAGTGAAGAAAATGGAGATATTTCTAACTTTGCATTACTTGTAAGATCATGTACTATATAATCTTCATTCTATTCTTATAAAGAAAAAAAAGGCTAAAATGTGCACTGAAATCAGGAAAAAAAATTTGAGCAAACAGATTCTGGGAATCTACTTATATGAATACCCATTGATTTTTTTTTTTTTTTGGTTCTATAGCATTCTTTTATGCACTTACAAGATAATTCAGTAATTTATATACTTAAAAATAATCCTGAATCATCTAGGAAATTGAATTATTAAATTGAATTCTATATAGTTCATTAAAGATTATTGATAAGACATTCATATAGCTTTTTAAAATGCGCAAAACTACATTAAATAATCACTTTTAAGTTTTAAAGAAACCATTTTTGATAAATAATAAAATTGTCAATATTTTAATGATTAAGGAACTCAGAAAGCATAGGTAAATTGCCTAGATCCTTCCAGTTACTAAATATAAGAAGGTCTATTTTAACTCAGCCAGGTCTTCCAAACTACATGTCAAAGGACCAAAGGATATTATTTTAGAAATAGTTCAATTAAAATAGCTTTTTAAAGTGTTTCTACCTATATGAAATTAAGTTTTAATGTCCAATAAAACTCTCATTTATCAATAATGCCTGGTAACTAAGGCACTATCAGGATACATCTTTATTATGAAAGTTTTTTTAATATTTACCCAATTTCAAATTAGCATACTTACTTTTAAAATATCACCAACTTAAAAACAAAACAAAAGAAAACTGTCCACAAATAGTATTTAGCAGTGTAAATTAAAAATCCAATTCAGCTCTGTTTAAATAGTACATATATCTCATTGGAAGATTAATACCACTATTGAAAAGATGGGCTGTCACTATTCGATGTGTATTATTGATATTCTCTTGTTTTCCTATGAAATAGAATCCACTAGAGATCTTTATTTTTTTATTCATCAAACAAGTCATCCTTCCAATAAAATCTAAGCTCATTATAATCAAAGAAGAATAGGCAACATCAGCAGATGCATCTGAGCTTGTAAGATATGCTGGACTTATTGTGAACTAACATTAAGTCAATTAATAGACACCTTGATAACACTGCTTATTTTCTTTTGTGCTGACAAATCAATATATTTAACAGAAGGAAACCACAAAAACTCAGCATCTGCAAATAAATATATTAGCTATGTCTCTGAAGTTAGATATTTGAGGTCTGTTCAAGTGTGATAACCTAGTGGAAGAACTTTTTTTATTGGGCAATGTCTTGATTAGAGGATACAAATAAAATTGTAGAGCATTTTTAGACCCAGTAAAATAAAGGAAGGGAGACCTCCTCTGAAGAGGACTTTTCTGTCCAATTCTTTCCTTTGTGAGAAACAAGAAAAGGATTCATGTTTAAATTTCAAAATAATGATTTTAAAATTTTATTCTCCTTCCTTTATTTTCAATTCTTCTCTTCCTTTTCTTTCCTCTTTACCTTACCTTTTTATTTCTTCTTATCCTTTTCCATGTTTTCATCATATGTTCTTTTAAACTTCCTTCATTATGCTTCCCCATGTAATCTTTGTCTCAAGTAAATTAATTATACAGCCTGCATGTTCATTCAAATGTTAATATTAGATGTCATACATTTTTAGTTCTGATTACAAAAAAGAAATAAATGAATATATAAAGTGAAATTCTGAAAGTGAAATTCTGAAATGAAATATATAAAGTGTAAAAGGGAAAAAATCTTGAACAATCTTAAAATGAATAATATGTCGTCAAACATGAGAGAATAAAAAAATAGTTTTGCTTAGATAACCATTAAAATTAAATTTATAAGTGTAAGCCATTGTAAAAAGTATTATTACTCCATCATTTATCAGTGTGCAACATCTTATGGGTGATTTCAGTGTTAAGTTCTGGAAAATATTGTAAATAATAAATAAAATATTCAAAAAATAATCAAAGGCAACCTCAAACTATGAGGTAATAGATTTCCTACATTTACTCAATATTTTGGTATATATTGATTTGTGTATAGTCCTGGGCTTCCTTATCTTTTTAAAATGAAACAAGTAAACAAACAACAACAACCCTATTCATAAAGTTTTGAGAATGATTTTTTCAAAAGATTTGAGACTTTTTTCTCCCCTTCAGCCTACCATGAGTACAGTGAAAGCACTGATAGATGCTACAATCTTCTGTGCTGTAAGAGATAACTTACATACATTAATATGATTCCAAGTAATCCAAAATTATCTACTAATATCAATAATGTTAATCATAATAAGCATTTCATAAAATCATAGAATCATCATGTTAGAAGACACCATCTATTCCATTCTTGAAGAATTCCTTCCCTTCTAAGACATTCTCAGGAAGTTGTAAATTTCTATTGGAAGAAAACTTTTGTCACACAAAAAGTTCCTCATTAAAGAACTAGAGGTCTTAAAACATGATATAACAGAAGGCTAAGGAGATAGAATTCTAACCAAGAACGTCTGATCCAGCAAAATTGAATATAACCTTTAAGGGGAAAATGACAATTTAATGAAACAGAAAACTTTGAAGTCTTTCTCATTAAAAAAAACAGAGCTGAATTAAAAATTGATCTCCAAATATAATTCTCAAGGAAACATAAAAAGGTAAAAAAGAAACAAAACACAGAATACATAAGAAATGCAAAAAAGTTAAATTGTCACTATATTGTATGGCAAGATAATGCTTGTAATTCTTGTCAACTTAATTACTATAAGAGCAACTAGAAGGAGCATATATAGGCAGAAAGTAACTTTGATAGCATAATACTCCAACTCCCCCCTCCCCAATAAAGTAAAGGGGTGAGAAAAAATTGCACTGAAAGAATGTAGCAGAATTCAATGAGGTAAATTTGCACATATAAAACCAGACACATATGAAAAAGGTATTATAATAGAGAGGAAGATGGGCATTCAGGGTAGTGAGGAAAGTTTAAACTTTACTCTTATCAAAATTAGTTCCAAGAGGGAATAATACATGTGCGAGGTGTGGGGTAAGAGAATTAAATTTAACTTACCCTAAAAGAAAGTAAACAGGGAAGAGAATAATGGAAGGAGGAAGGGAAACTGATTAAAGGGAATGATTTTAATAGGTAAGGTCTTGACCAGAAGTAAATCACTTGGGAAACAGGGAAGAATTGGAGGGGGGAGATTAAAAAAAGTGGATAAATCTGTGGAAAAATAGCATGGAGGGAAATTCACAGTAACCATAAATTTAAATGTGAATGGAATGAAGTCATTCATAAAATGGAAGCAGATGGCAGAATGGATAAACAAAATCAAAATTCTAATTTGTTTTTCTTTAAAAGAAATATATTTGAACTAGAGAGATATAAAGAGTAAAAGTAATGAACTGGAGCAGAATCAGCTGAAGCAAAAAAAGTAGCCTAGTTATTATGATTTCAGACAAAGTAAAAAGGAAAAAAATAAACATATACGCACCAAATTGTATAGCATCTAAATTTTTGAAGGAGAAGTATATGTGGTACAGAAGATAATAAATAGGTAATAAAACAATACTGGTAGGAACCACAACTTTCCCCTCTTCCCTAGGACCAGATGGATTCACAGGCAAATTCTGCCCAACATTTAAAGAACAATTAGTCCTAATACTACTTAAACCATTTGGGAAAATAAGCAAAGAATTAATTCTACCAAATTTCTTTTCTATCAAATATAAGGTGCAGATACCCAAACCAGGAAGAACCAAAAGCAGAGAGACAGTTTTCTTCATGAATTTCCTTCATGAATATTGACCCCAAAATTTAAATAAAATACTAGCAAAGAGATTTTAGCAATATATCATAGGGATCACACACTATGCACACATTGGATTTATGGTAGGAATTCAGAGTTTGTTCAATATTAAGAAAACTATCAATATAAACTGACCACATCAGCAACAATGTCTATACAAGTCATATAATTATTTTAATAAATGCTGAAAAAGCCTTGGGAAATGCAATACTCATTTCTATTAAAAACACCAGAGAGCATAGGAATAAATGGAACTTATATTAAAATGATAAGTAGTATTTATCTAAAATCATTGGCAAACATTACAGTGAGGATGTTTGGAGCTTTTCCAATAAGATTGAGGGTGAAGCTAAGATGACCATTATCACCTCTACCATTTAATATTGTACTAGAGATGTTAGCTATAGCAATACAAGAAGGGGAAAAAGGAATTAGAATAGTCAATGAGGAAAAAAAAATCTCACTCTTTACAGATAATATGATGTTTTATTTAGAGAATGCTAAAAAACCAGCTACATTTAAATTATTCATAATTTTAATAATGTTGCAGGATACAAAATAACTCCACATAAATTGTTAGCATTTTTATATTACCAATAAATTCTAGTAGCAAGAGATCAAAAGAGAAATTCTATTTAAAATAGCTGTATAATGGCAACAAGATTATATGAAGATCAATGGCTCTCTTCAAAATGAGATGATTCAGACCATTGCCAGTGATCTTGTGATGAAGAAAGCCATCTGCACCCAGAGAGAGGATTGTGGATCACAACATAGCATTTTTACTTTTTTTGTTGTTGTTTGTATGCATTTTATTTTCTTTTTTCTTTTTTTCCTTTTTGACTTGATTTTTTTGTGCAGCAAGATAATTGTAAAAATAGGTATGCATATATAGGATTTAACATATTTTACCATGTTTAATATATATCGGATTAGTTGCCATCTAGGGGAGGAAGTGGGGGAAGGGGAAGAAAATTAGGTTTGCAAGGGTAAAGGTTGAAAAATAATCCATTCTTCTGTTTTTTTTTTATTTAATTTAATTTTATAATAACTTTATATTGACAGAATCCATGCCAGGGTAATTTTTTTTTACAACATTATCCCTTGAACTCTCTTCTGTTCCGATTTTTCCCCTCCCTGCCTCCATCCCCTCCCCTAGATGGCAAGCAGTCCTATATATGTTAGATATGTTGCAGTATATCCTAAATACAATATATGTTTGCAGCACCGAACAGTTCTCTTATTGCACAGGGAGAATTGGATTCAGAAGGTAAAAATAACCCATGAAGAAAAACAAAAATGCAAATAGTTCACATTTGTTTCCCAGTGTTCTTTCTTTGGGTGTAGCTGCTTCTGTCCATCATTTATAATTGAAACTGAGTTAGGTCTCTTTGTCAAAGAAATCCACTTCCATCAGAATACATCCTCATACAATATCGTTGTCGATGTGTATAATGATCTCCTGGTTCTGCTCATTTCACTTACATGCTTCTGTTTTGAAAACAAAAACTTTTATAAAAATTAAATAACTCTACAGGATAAGACCTTACTATTTGATAAAACCTGCTGGGAAAACTATAAGATAGTAGTTATTGACCAACATCTGACCTTGTATACCAAGATAAGATCAAAATGGATGTATGATTTAGACATAAAGGATCACATAATGAGAAAAGTAGGAGAGCAAGGTTATTTATGACCAAACAGGGTGATAGATAAATGCAAAATGGATGTTTGATTACTTAAAATTTTTTTTAAAAAGTTTTTTTTTTTTTTTTTTTTTTTTTTTTTTTTTGCAAATGAAGCCAATATAACCTCAATTATAAGGGAAACAGAAAAACAGAAATCTGGGAAACAGTTTTTCAGATAAAAGCTTCATTTTAAAAATATATAGAAAACTGAATTAATTATATAAGAATATGTGATTCCCCAATTGATAAGTGAGCAAAGGATATGAACAGTAATTTTGCAAATGAAGACATTAAAGTTATCTATAGTCACATGAAATAATATTGTAAGTCATTATTAATTAGTGAAATGCAATTAAAACAACTTTGAGGTAGTATCTTGTATCCATCTGATTAGCTAATATGACAGGAAAGGAAAATGATAAATGAAGGAGAAGATGTGGGAATATTGGAACACTAATGCATTATTGGTGTAGTTGTGAACTGATCCAAAAATTTTGGAAAGCAATTTGGAACTATTCCAAAAGAGTCATAAAACTGTGCATACCTTTTAAGCCAGCAATACCACTGCTAGGTCTATATCACAAAGACATGCAAAAAAAGGGGGGGAAACTTATTTATTTATAGCATCTCTTTTTGCAGTGACTAAGAATTGGAAATTGAAGGGATGCCCATAATTAGTGATTGACTAAACTATCTGTGGTATGAAATTGTAATGGAATACTATTTTGTTATAAAAAAATGACATGCAGGATGTTTGCAGCAAAATCTGTAAAGACTTACATGAATTGACACACAAAGTGAATAGAACCAGGAAAACATTGTTCACAGTAACAACAGTATTGTTTCATGAAGAATTGTTAATAACTTAGCTATTCTCAGCAATACGATAATCCAAGAAAGTTCCAAAAGACTAAAAAGGAAGCATACTCTCGGTCTTCAGAGAAACAACTGATATTTGAGTATAGACTGAAACATGCTACTTTTTCACATTCATTTTTAATTTTAATTTTTAATTTATTTGCATATATATATATATCAGATTATTTATTGTCTTAGGGAGGGGAAATGGAATTTGAAATTTAAAAATGTATATAAAAATGCTAGAAAATGTAAAAAAGAAATTCTGATGATTTCTAAGATGCAAAGATTTAAAAAATGTTCAAGAGATAATACAACATGACAAGAACAGACTTATTAACTCTAATAATTGTTGATATTAACTTAGAAGTATGATTTATATAGAAATCTGATAATTGCTTAAATATATCACAGAACAGGATTTTTTCTTAAATGAAGAATAAAGTATGAATTGCTGTATGTAATTACAGATTGGAAGGGGAAGTAGTTAGCTTATCATTATGTCCCCCACAACAGGGACTTTATTCTTCCTTTCCAAACTTGTCAGGGCCTCCTTTGATATGCTTTTAACCTGCTTTAGGTCAGAGGTTTTTAATCTTTTTTGTATGTGTCATGGGCCCCCTTAGAAAACTTGAACTCTTTGTATTTTTATAAATGTTTTTAAATGTATAAAATCAAAAGTAAAAATGCATGAAATCTGTATAGTTACAAAGAAATCAAATATATCAAAATAATTATCAAAATATTTTTAACAAAAGTTCATGGGCCCCAAGAAAAAACCCTTATAAGGTGTTCTTCCTCTGAATATTATCAACATGACCATCCACTGCTGATTCTCAGGATTACTACTACTGCCCTGATGGAGTGACTTATTCTATTACCAAATTAATTTGCTATACTCACACCTGTTGGTGACACTAGAGCTCATGACTAATTTGGCCATTTTTATCATCACGGCTCAGGATAAACAGACCTAGCCACATGAGACACCAAACCAAATTTATTACAGTTTCTCAGTTGTTTTCCCTTCCTCTATCTTCTTCCCTCCCCCACATATATTTATCAAGTATCTATAATGTATAAGGTTTGGGGGGAGGTAGAGAAAGTTGAAGCAAGCAAAAGACAACCAGGCTTCTTCTTCAAGGAATTTACATTCTGGTGTTTTATTCCAGTATTTTCTGTATATCCTATTCAGTTATAATTTACTATATATCTATTTATATCATTTCAAAGCTATTGTTAATTCATATAGTAGTGGAAAGAATCCTGTATTGATTGGGATCCTAAATGATCTCTTTAATTGTCTTTCACTTGACAAGTTTTTATACCTCTCTCAACCCTAGTGCTATTTATGAAAGGAAGGTATCAAAATAGATGATATCCAAAGTCCTTCACACCTATAAAATTATTTTCTTTTCTGAAAATTATACCGTAGCAATGATGCTTCTTAAGTGGGGTTTTTTTTCTCCTTTTTATACAGGAAACGGAAGACTGATAATACTTTAAGAGTTAATATTAAAGTAAAACTTAAATCTTGATTAGTGAGAAAGAAATATGAAGGGTAGAAGCAAAGCTTTTCTTCATGCTGAGAGCAGGTAACACAAAGCGACATGTTTGATTATGTATGCATCAGCAACTATGATTTATGGCACCTGTTTGCATCTGTTACATGATTGATGGGTTTGCAAGCCAAAAATAAAGCCAGTCACTTCACACCTGAGGTCTTATAAGTGATAGTTTGGTAGGAAAGTTAGGAAAGAAAAATCGCTAAATATACCACTTTTGCTATATTAAAAGTTGGAAGCAAAGTACAGTCAATCTGCTATTTAGTAGTTCCATTTTGATATGATACAATTGATTGAGTTTCCTTTACCATACAATGTGAATACATATGTATGTATGTATATGTATACATGTATACATATATGTAGGAACACATATCTACACACAGATACACATACATACACATATATTTGGAATATTTAATTGCTTCATTCAAAAAACATCATACAAAGACAAAAAAGCCAGAAATGGAGTAAATTATCTTCAAGGAGAGGTGAAATTAAACTAATCAGAATAATGCCAATCTTTGATTTAGTTACTAAATTCTAAAGTTGCCTTAATCACAGAAGCTAATTGAATTTCTCAAAATCTCATGACTTTTAATAATCAGAAGTAGAATATAATCACAAGTCTTCCTAGCTGCCAACCTATTTTTCTGATATATTGTACTTCTTTGATTAATGTAAACTAGGGATAATAACAATAACAATAATTCATAATGTTATAGTGCTTTTTACTTTAAGAAGAAGCATTTTCTCTTTACAATGAGCTGGTGATTTAGTTGTTAAATATTAATTATTATTAATTTTATTTTTTTTTTACAAATGAGAGACTGAAGTTAATAAAAGGTTAAGATTTTCATGCTCTTATAACTAACACCTGACTGTGCTGACATTAAGGTTATTTTTCCTATACATGTCTAGTATTTTTTCCACAGTGATGGAATGCCTCTAAAATGTCATTTTGGTCATCAGAAGTTCATATTTGCAGAATAAATAGAAAGTCTTAGCCTCAGAAGACCCACATACTATACATTTAAGGAAGTTTGAACTTTTGTTTTTATTACATTTTTGTCTTTAGACTTTTATATCTTTGTAAAAAAGGGTGTAGGGGAATAGTGCAGAATTGAAATTCTAAAATCCTATTGTCATATAACAGCATGAAATTATCTTTGTGGATATCTAGAATAGTTGTATTGGTAACATAATATAGGAAAAAAAATAAATTTCAGAACCTCAGTAGTGTGGTTCATTTAACTCATCAATGGTATACATACAACCTTCTAAGAGAATTATTCTGGAAAGATTAACTTCTACACATGAGCAGCTAAAAATTGTTTCTATGATAAGACATAATTATCCCTTCATCCATAAAGCCACATTGAACAAGAGACAAGTCATCCAATTCATTCGGCAACATTGTTATTTGGCTTGAATAGTTTCATTTAGATCCAGTATCCCTTGTCAACAAGATATACAATGAATTGAAATCATGAAGTGGACCAAGGGAATGTACTCTTTTCATTTTCTGGCCCCCATCCACTGCTTCCAAAATACACTCAGGGTAACTAGAAAGATGAGATAGGAAAACTAGCAACAATATTTATTCAATGCTAATCTAAACCTACCTGAGAGTAAGTGCTTCTAAGATGTTCCCTGAGCAGAGGTAGCACTGGGACTCCCTCCATATTATATGGAAGGGGACCAACAGACAGTGTAGTGTGAAAGCCTTTGGGAAGTGACAGCAGTTGTGATTTAAAAAGAAAAATGAAATTTAGTTTTATAAAATGTTCTTCTCCCCTTTTCTCCCTTCCCTTTCTTATAGTTTCCACAAAAGCTTTGAAATTAACTATTAGAGTGAATAACCCCTTAATGCATTAATAACAATTACAAATCCACATCCCTTCTCACCTTTATGGTTTTTGAAGACCTAATAGAATAGAGAAGGGAGAGAGTTCTTTGCTCCATGCAAATAAAGCTACTACAGGATATTTATTACAATTATTTGGAGTGTCTTACTATTCCCAATAAGGAAGTACTTTTATTTCCTCTTTTGTTGTCTTTATTTTTCTTTTTTTCCTTCTGTTTCAACTCTTGTGCCTTCAATTGCTCCTTGGCCTTACTAATGGTACCCAGAGCAGAAGGGGTTAATTATTTAAACCAGCCATTTTGCAGAATTATGTCACAAGGATTACAATCTCAACTCATCTAGGAAGCTCAGAAAGGGATTTTATCTGGATGTCACAGATATATTCTGTTGACACTTTGCTGTTATCAATCTAGGGAGGAACTCTCTAGTTGGTCAATTAGAAACCTTGCACTGAGAGATAGATAAGCATTCAAAGGCTCAACTGCTTTGTCTGACTCCATTAGCATTAATTAGCCACTTGAGCAGGAGATTCAGCCCTTCTTTTCTGCATGGGAATGGATTTATTTTAATGGTATCACAGATCACACTGAAATTTTTCTAAGAAAGGGTTGTTTTTAACCATATGCATCAATTAATTCTTCTGAGAACAAAAGAAACACAATTTTGGTGCAGTTTTTCTACCTTTTCCTGCTGAATTAAATAAAAACATTTAGTCTCCTTAATGCCACTTTGCTCCAGATGCTCCCAATTCAGAGTTTATCAAAATTTCCTTCTCTTCTCCTTCATTATACCATTGATCATAGAAGATTCATCTTTCACCTAACATATTGTTTACTGTTTGTATTTACCATTTCACGTTTTCCTTCTCTCTTTCAATTAAGCCTAACGTATTTGCTCTAACTTCATCACCATATGTTTGAAATGGAAGTCAAAAAGCTATTTTTACTGTCTTATTTTCTTACTGATTCAATTATCTTTTTTCTAACAAATATATTTTCTCCTATCTTGATGCTGACCTGTGTCCCTATCATCAAAGCTGTTTCCACAAGTGAAATACCCTCAATAACCTTCATCTTGTGGTTTGCTCAATTACTTCTCTGATGTGCTTTATTTTGCTCTCAGAAGTAAGACCTGTCTGCAGAGGAATCCTAGACTTCTTACAATCCCAGCTATCAACACTTTAATGATACAAACAAATTGCATTAAGAAACAGTACCAAATACAGCATTAACAGGACATGAAAGGGAAGCAATATGTTTGTACATATATTTGAACATTAAAATCCAAGAAGGTAAGGAGAGGAAATCTATATGAAAGCTAAAATAGTCTTGCTTCCCAGAAGTTACATTTATTAATTATATTGTTTACATTAAATGGTCAATCAATACCTTTGCCTCTTTGACTGCTTTTTTCTTATAGTTTAATAATTATTTTGAAGTGATTCAACTTGCCTTGTATTATTTTTTTCTTTGTAATTCAGTCCATGACTAAGAGAGGGTTTGTATCCACGCAATATTGGGAAAAATACATTGTCATTAGTGTATTCTTTCTTCTTTGACATTTTTCCTCCTAAAATTTTGTACCATTCACCCCATTTTAGTGACCTTGTACTTGTAACTTTTTAGGCTTCTTGTCCTTGTTTCTACTTCTGGATCTGGTGTCCCATTATCCTACTCTTATCCCTGACACTTATCCCTGATTTTTTTCATTTCCTCAAAAAGCAAGACAGTCTTAAAAAGCATTCATTCAAGTCCTTGAAAAGATGATATATTCCTTATCTTTAAACATTTATTCAGATTTAGGTACCAATTGCTTTTGATGGTCTACTAATTTATCCATTTTAGAATATTTTTATATTCTACAAGAGGTATATAGGAGGTGATATTTAATAATAAAATTCCAGAAATATTGGTAGGTTAGTTATATAATATGAACCCTCTGATTCATATTGAGATCCCCTTTCATAATCTGGATTTTAGGTCTGTGCTTGCAGCTAGTTACCCTACTTTTCTGACCTTGAAGAAATCAGGTTGCCTTAGACGCTGCATAGAAACAGTTCATCATATCATAACAGTAGTCCTTGTTATAACTTTAAGACTTACACAAATTTAACAGATATCACAAAACATTAAATACTCATAGATGATGCATATAGAAATAGAAATTGTCATATAAAAAGGTTTAAAGACCATCAATGGTTGTTGCAAAGATATGATTAATAATCTGTAATAACTGTGGATTCACATGAAGACATGTAGCTTCCTAAGTTCAGAAAGTATTTTATACATTTTTTTAAAAAGTAGATTCTAGCATAACATATACTCAAAATACCTTTAATAAGTATTTGTTCAATTAATGTATAAATATGTAATTTAATTATTAAAGTTTGAAATAGTTGCAAATGACTAGACAATGCTGAAGAATTGCAAGATAATTTCTCAATACATGATTTATCTTTAATAACATTTCTTCAAAAATTATGGCAAAAAGATAGAACAAAACTTTTTATTTGAAAATTAATAGACCACTTAAGGTCAAAAACAAACAAACAAAACAAAAACAACAAAAGGCTGCTGGAAGAAATATAAAGAATGAAATAAGATTTATTTTTTATTTTATGACATTGTCCTTCTCCCTAACATCATTCATTATTTCCTGTATTAAGGATTCCAGACTTGTAATTCTTTTATTTTGGATCAACAGATGATTAATACAGGTCAGAGTTTCTATGATTAGATGGTGAAATGGGAAGAACAATCATCCAGGAATCAGGAAGACCTGATTTCAAATTTGGCTTCAAATACTTAATAACTTTTTGACTCAGATCAAGTCACTTAAACTTCTGCTTCATTTTCCTTAATGTAAAAATTGAGAAAAGCCTCTATCTCCCTGGGTTGCCATAAGGATCAAATCTATAATATTTGCTTGCACAGTGAAGATGTATAATACATTTATTTGTCTGGGTCATGCACTCAACTTTGCAGAAAGGCAGATATCAGCTTGATGTAACAAAAAACTTTCCTACAATTAAAACAATGTAAGAATCTGGAAGGAATTTAAGGGAGGAAAGTAGATTCCATCACTTTTAATTAAAGTGTTTGGACTAAGCTTCATTAATTCTGTAGTAGGAATATTGTAGAGGATTTCTTATTCACCTACCTGTTTGTGTAATTTCTTTTTGAGATTCCTTTCTAAATTTGTTGTTCTCTGATTAAGTTCATGTACTGCTTAGAGTATAGGCATGATTCATGTTTTGAGAATAACTGCTTTGTAATTTGGATTTAAAAAGCAACATGTTATATTGGATGAAGGACTATTCTTGGATATAGGAAAACTTGAACTTAGTTCTTACTTTTGAAATCAATTGAATATTTATGTGACCAGAGAGAAACCAATTAGCCTCCCATTTCTGCATAACCTTAAATTGTAAGTTAGCAATCAGTATTGCTTGAGAAATTTTCCACAGTTAGTAGTAGTATTCTTTACACAGATAACACACACACACACACACACACACACACACACACACACACACACACACACACACCTCTTAAAAAAACTAAACTGGTAGCACATTTTAAAATCAAAGTTTTAGACAATTGATTTAATGCATTAGTTATCGACTTTTCCATGACAACTTAAGGTACAATTTTGAAAGAGGTAGTAGACTCATGCCTTTAATACCAATCATGGAAGCTTGGGATGGTAGGTAGCATTTAGTCAGCATTGTATGCTTCCCTTAGGAAAGCAGAGACAGCTAGAGAAGAATTCTGATGAACCAAAGGTTAATTTAATAGTCCAAGAATCTCAAACTAGAATGAAGGAAGCTAATTCAACTCCAATGGAGTTATTCTGAAAGGGTAAGAAACTCATACATGGCTACAGTTTAGATCTCCCTCTAGGTCCAGATGAATGTACTAAGCTCTGTCCAAATACCCTGTAGCTCAATGATTATTTACTAATAAATTGATTCATCAACTATTTATTTAGCACCAACTCCTGACCAGGCATTGTAAAGGATATAGAATAAAAAGTTAAAATGAAACCTTCCTCTAAGAATCTACTATCTATTATTCTATGTCTTCTATAAAAGGATATTCTAAATCTAATTAATTTGTTCCAAACTTTCTCATAGTGTTCATCCTGCATTTTTCATGAGTTATTGACATCAGGAATTCAAGTTCTAGGCAGCAACCCAAGAAACTTCTGCACAATTACAGCCAAAATTGTAGTTCTAGGTAGCAACTTCATGACCCAAATGTTGTATTATTATTCTGCATGCAAATTGATTTTTAACATCTGCACAACCATGAACAATTGATACTATATTTTACATCCAAATTCACATTTATCCATGATTTTTTATAAAAAATTCACTTGATTAAATTCAAGATAGTAGGATCAACATGTCATTGTATCAGCATTTATATCTATATATCTATATCTATATCTATCTATCTATCTATCTATCTATCTATCTATCTATATATATATAATCAGTCCATCAGCAGATTTATCTTTTTCATCTAATAAGAATTAGGCTTCCTAATATACCAAGAATGAAGAAGAAAAATTTGAAAAGATACTATGTATTGTTTAACTATATCTAAATCGTTTTCTTTTCCCTAGTTTCTGACCCATAATAGATAGTACAAATGCCAATTTTTAGTTTGGCTTGATATGGAAGAATTGTTCTCTGCATGGTTGATTTGGAAGTTTAGAATTGCAAAACATATGGATGTTTGCAATTTCAACTAATTTGTGAACAAAGTCAGTGATGGAATGCCAAGCTAAGGTGTTGCTGGAATGGCGAGGGATCTGTTTTATTCACAGTTTTTAATTACAGTGAAGAATTCATATTTTTATGCCACCAAAGGTACCATGAAATGATGGAAAATAGCAAGTTTTAATTTTACAACCTAAAAGCAATAAATAATTTTCTCTGACCCTGGCTGCCACTATCTGTTACTATTCAGCTAAGTAATTGTGGCCACTTGGCTAAGAATAAATGTCTTTCTGAATTTCTATCTCCTCAGCATTGGTTTTATTGTTTGATAGTTAATTACCTGCTAACAGGATTCCCCAAAGGAATCATAAATAGTGAATAAATCAATTAAATAATAGATCCTACTCCCGTAGACTGTTGCTTTTTTAAAAATAACTTTTTATTGATAGAACCCATGCCAGAGTAATTTTTTACAGCATTATTCCTTGCACTCACTTCTGTTCTGATTTTTCCCCTTCCTTCCTCCACCCCGTCCCCCAGATGGCTAAGCAGTCCTTTACATGTTGAATAGGTTACAGTATATCCTAGATACAATATGTGTGTGTAGAACCGAACAGTTTTCTTGTTGCACAGGGAGAATTGGATTCAGAAGGTATAAATAATCCGGGAAGAAAAACAAAAATACAAGCAGTTTATATTCATTTCCCAGTGTTCTTTCTTTGGGTGTAGCTGCTTCTGTCCATCCTTGATCAATTGAAACTGAATTAGCTCTCTTTATTGAAGAGATCTACTTCCATCAGAATGCATCCTCAAACAGTTGTTGAGGTATATAATAATCTCCTGGTTCTTCTCATTTCACTTAGCATCAGTTCATGTAAGTCTCACCAGTCCTCTCTGTATTCATCCTGCTGGTCATTCCTTACAGAACAATAATATTCTATAACGTCCATATACCACAATTTACTCAACCATTCTCCAATTGATGGGCATCCATTCATTTTCCAGCTTCTAGCCACTACAAACAGGGCTGCCACAAACATTTTGGCACATACAGGTCCCTTTCCTTTCTTTAGTATCTCTTTGGGGTATAAGCCCAGTAGAAACACTGCTGGATCAAAGGATATGCACAGTTTGATAACTTTTTGAGCACAATTCCAAATTGCTCTCCAGAATGGCTGGATGTGTTCACAATTCCACCAACAATGTATCAGTGTCCCTGTTTTCCCACATCCCCTCCAACATTCCACATTATCTTTCCCTGTCACTCTAGCCATGTGTGTAGTGGTATCTCAAAGTTGTTTTAATTTGCATTTCTCTGATTAATAATGATTTGCAACATATTTTCATATGTCTATAAATAGTTTCAATTTCTTCATTTGAGAATTGTCTATTCATATCCTTTGACCATTTATCAATTGGAGAATGGTTTGATTTCTTATAAATTAGAATCAATTCTCTATATATTTTGGAAATGAGGCCTTTATCAGAACCTTTGATTGTAAAAATGTTTTCCCAGTTTATTGTTTCCCTTCTAATCTTGTCTGCATTTGTTTTGTTTGTACAAAAACTTTTCAATTTGATATGATCAAAATTTTCTATTTTGTGGTCAATAATGATCTCTAGTTCTTCTTTGGTCATAAATTCCTCCCTCTTCCACAGGTCTGAGAGGTAAACTATCCTATGCTCTTCCAATTTATTTATAATCTCATTCTTTATGCCTAGGTCATGAACCCATTTTGACCTTATCTTGGTGTACGGTGTTAAGTGTGGGTCAATGCCTAGTTTTTGCCATACTAATTTCCAATGTTCCCAGCAATTTTTGTCAAATAATGCATTTTTTTATCCCCAAAAGTGGGTCTTTGAGTTTGTCAAACACTACATTATTAAAGTTATGGGCTGTTTTGTCCTTTGAACCTAACCTATTCCATTATTCCATTGATCAACTAGTCTATTTCTTAGCCAATATCAGATGGTTTTAGTAACTCCTGCTTTATAATATAATTTTAGATCTGGTACAGCTAGGCCACCTTCATTTGATTTTTTTTTCATTAATTCCCTTGAAATTCTTGACCTTTTGTTTCTCTATATGAACGACTGTTGCTTTTTTCTCAAGAATTTGCTTCTTGGCAGTTGCTCATTTTAATAGGACTCTTCTTGGTGTTGATATTATGTCAAAGGTGAATACTCACTTTCTATTAATTCCTTATTTACCACTGAAAATGGTATTTTCTTTCTTTCTTTCTTTTCTTTCTTTCTTTCTTTCTTTCTTTCCTTCTTTTTTTTTTTTTTTTTTTTTTTTTACAAATAGTGTTCATTTAATTAATTGAAACTAATAGTTACCTCCTTTTAAGCCATTTTAAATTCTGAGCAAATTTATTATTTACTAATTCCAAGAAAAAAAAAGGAAAATTTGGTCCCTTCTCACGAAAAGGAATGAACCCAGATTTGTCATCTTCTTTTAAATGTACCAGAAGAAGGATTTGTTCTTGGCCATCTCAAGAGTTCGATTACTTCTGTCTTTACACCTGCAGGGCAAGTAAGGGGACTTCACATTTGACTTTAAATGTTATGTCAGGGTACTAGACTTCCTTTTAAAAAATGCTGTTTTTCAGCATCTGCTTCTTTCTGATCCTTTAGCCTAAACAGTCAAATTTGCTGATACAGTGAAGAAATGCAACACCACCATTGGCTTTTCCCAGCAATTTAGCATGAAAGAGAAAAGCTGAGCTGGAAGTTTCACAATGCCTTATGACTGCTGATCAGAGAAAATGCAATTTTTGCAAGTTCTAATTTATGCTCTGATACAGTTGTAAGTTAAAAAAAAAAATTGGAAGGTATAGGAAATGTAAGAGAGTAAAAAAATCAGCCCGGCGTCCAAATGTTACTTTTGAATCCTTTTCTTTTCTTCTTTTTTTCCCTGTCCTCCTCTACCTACTAATTTGTCTTCTTTTGAAACATTACTTTTTTGATCATGAACAGCTATAGATGTCAATTGCTTAAAAGTTTTTAACAATGCCTGATACATCCTTCTTTTTCTTCTTTCACCTCATTCTCACTTCCTACTGCCATTGTTAAGAGTTGGTTATGGTAGATGTGCATTGTAATGTATATTGAGATACATATTTATAATTTACTTTTGGTGACAATATCAGGCATTCTGGCCATACATACCTATTTAAAACCAGCATGTTCATGATATCTAAGATCACCTATGAACTGAGTTTAGAACTGGAAAAAATATCTTAGTTTGCATCCCTGATTTTATACTTAGTATTTGTATCAAAATGGTGTCTTAGATCAAGTAAATCACTTCATCTCCTCTATCTCAAGTTTTCTCATCTGTTAATAATTCAAGGGGTTGAGTATGTGGTCCTTAAGGTTCATTCTAAATCTAGCATTCTCTGAATTTTATTTCCTAGTTTACCTTATCTCATTTTAAAAATTAAGAAAGAGAGATCCTAAGTGGTAAAGTGATTTTGTTCAGAGTTATAGAATGTGATATATCAAGAATTAGAGCCCAGATTTTCAAATTTTCAGTATAGCATTCGTTTTAATTAATACTTTAAAAAAAAAACTTTATCATCTCAACACAATTTTTAAAGATTACTTTTTAAAGTAAAATAACTATTTAAATATCTTAATTGTAGAAAATTAACTCTACAGAATGTAAGCTGCTTTAGGACAGGAAATATATATATATTTTAATTTTTCCCTTATATTAATTCCATATCTTGCTTATAACTTATAATAAATGCTTGTTTTTTTTTTTTTTTGTTATTTTACTGTTTCTTCATCTCCCATTGATACAAAAAAGTTAACTGTCTTTTCAGTCCCCAAACAGGAGTGAACATATGCTTGACTAGCTCCTGGGGGAATGCTCCTATATTTTTCAATAAAGTAGCTTTTTATTCTGTTTTTTTACTAAGGGTATGCATTGTAACATGTGAAGAAATATGGACAGGGAATAATGTACTGCTCAATAACCGAAACAAGTAACTCTCATAGTATGGGAGATTGTAGAAAATAGCTTCTGGGCTAATGCTGCATGGAGAGCAGGGCAACCCAAGATTCCTCTGAGTTCAGTATGGAGTGCTCTTTTCAGTGACCTTAGCCAGCTTCCTTTCCCCATCTGTTCGACAGTTCCAAGTCTAATTCTCAATCAAGACATGAAGAGTTATACTTCAGGAGATTCTTTTTCTGTGTCATTCATGCAAGAGAAAAAAAAAAAGCTGGTTTTCTCAACAAAGAGAAAGGAAGATAATTTGGTTTTCTTTGATTCAGTACATGTTTCTGATTTTACTCACTTTTTATCCCTATTGTCTCTTCCAAAATGCTGTCAGCACAGTTTCTCAAGCTCCATTTATCATTCCATAGACTAGCACCTCTTTACTCACTCACTTTATAATACCTGAGTTTGCTAATGCTGCAGCTTTCCACATTATAAAAGACCCTGGTGGGCTCCCTTGAGAAGGCAATTATCTATTATGCTTAGGGGACACAAAAAAACACCTCATATGGGGAATTGCCTACGTACTCTTCTCATCCTATGCCTGACCCAACCAATTTATAGTGCCAACAAACACAAATTGAGTTCTGGATGTAAGGTGAAATAAGTAATTGAAAACCTACAGATCTTCTATTACAGAAACCTACTTGTAGTGTAACTACAAACTCCTAAAGAATTTTTCAGAATAGTTATTCAGTTATCAACATTCATAAGAAATGAAAATTGTACTTATTTTTAGCCAGTCTTACATTTCTTCTTTCCCTATTAGTATATGTATGCATATGTGCATATGGTATTATTATAATTTTTTAGTTAGAAATTTACATTATTCAAAAGAAATCTCATTGGTGTATTGGTGACATGGGGAATTGTATAATTATAGGAATGTCTACACATCACCCTTAAACCTTTTTTTTTAAGTTCCGGATTATTATTTATATTTTGTGTACTATGTACTAGGATGAGATATTGAATTTACAATTAGTTGACCCAAGGTCAAATCCCAATTTAATGTCACCTAGTTACATGGTCATTAACAAATCACTTGAACTTATCAGAATTTCATTTTACTTACTTGTAAATTGCATTTAATAAACCTTAACTATCTGCCTCAATGTATGGTTGTTAGGATCAAATGGGAAAATATATGTAAAGAAATAAATAATATTTCTGAAGTACTAACTTGAGTGAGAAGACATGGATTCAAATCCTATCTATCTCATCCAATTCTTATGATGTTGCACAAATCACTTCATGTCCCTGGGTCTCACTTTCTTCATGTGAACAATGATAGAATTGGATTAGATATCTTTTAGAGTCAAATCTCACTCTAGAGAAGTGATTCTATAGTTTTAATTGTTTTATTACCTGATTAGTATAGCATTCCCGAATATAACTTTACATAATAATGTAATAAGAACAATTTGCTTTTGTATTCCTGGCATTTAGAACAATTTCTTATATATAGTAAGTAAATATTTCTTGAATGAATGATCAATTCAACATTTGTTAATTACTTCTTTTGTAGAGAATACTGGACAAAGCCAGAGTGAACTATAAAATTGAATGAAAGTCTTGAACTCATGGAGACTTGAACTTTATGGAGATGGTGTCTGGTCACATATACATTTACAAAATTGTAATGTTTGAGTTAGCTTTCTGGAGGTCCTTCATATGGGCCTTGGTCTCAGCAGTATAGACACCATGAGAATAGTCAAGAATAGAGTCTAGAGTCTTTATTCTGGCCTAGTCTTGATCTTAGTGGATGAGTGCCAGAGAGCCACCAGGAGGATGGTCAAAAATGGAATGTCTTATTTCTCATCCTTCTCAGCCCTTAAATACCCTATTACAATTACATCATTACATCATACTGATTAGGTGTGAACTAGAGAACCATTATGTTATCATGCTAAGTACTAAGTATATATATATATATACACACATATATATATATATATACTAAAGAACCATCATCTCATCAATTCCACTGAATTAACACCTTGTACAGTATCCTTGTTTCAAGTATACTTCTCCAAAGTTCCTGCCCCCTACACAAAATATTTTAGCAAGATCTAATAATATGAAATGACTGGTAATCAAATATATAGTGAAATCTAAACCATATGGGAATCTTCAAAGAAAAGAGTCCTAGAGGTTAAGTTGAATGATCTGTGTTTAGATACTGGCTCTTCTACTTACTACATGATTGTAAATAAATCACTTAATCTTTCTGTTCCTCAATTTCTTCAACTATAAAATGAGAGCTTTGAATTCAAAGATTACTTGCCATTATGATGTACAATACTAATAATATTGTCTATAAGCTTTCTGGTTATTGGAACATGAGGATATATATTACTTATTTGAATCCTCTTTGGCTGGGATGTCAGAAATAGATGAGAGAACAAAACTTCAAATTGACACTAGAGTAAAAACAAATGGAAAATATGTAAGAAACCATTTTGGTAATTTTTTTTGTCCCAGGGAGTTTAAAATTGCTGTGTTAAATAAAGTAATACAGGCTTACAATGGCATTAGGTAATGATAGAGGGCAAGGAAAATAGAAGCAGAAAAAAAGTATTGGTCATAAAACATAACAGAATGTTACAAGAAGTAGTAAATGTTCATCCACACTGAACAGGAGAAGAAGAATGAAAATCTTCAGAACTGATTATGATGAATTCTCATAGAATTAATATAAGAGACAACCAGGTTATAACTTTCCTTTGATATTTGAGCTACCTAATCTTCCTCAGAGGAGTAGCTAGGTAATACAATCAATAGACATAATTCTGGGTTTACAGTGAGATGATGCAGGTTTAAATATACTTCTAGACACTTATTAGCTATGTGACCCTGGGAAAGTCACTTCAATCCTGTTTGCCTCAATTTTATCATCTATAAAATGAGTTGGAGGAGGAAATGGAAAACCATTCCAATATCTTAGCCAAGAAAATTCCAATTGGGATAAGAAAAAATTGGATACTACTGAAAAACAACTGAACAACAAAAAATATTTCTATGAATCAATATTTCCATGATACTCTGATCTAGCAAGCTGACATTTGAAAATCCCGTACCTCATAATATTTATCATTTATCATAATTCTGACTTTTTCTTTAAAAATCAACTCATCACAAAATTTTTCAAAATGTAATCTAAGAATGAAAACATTGAATATAGCATTAAAAGAGCAAGTAGCTTTGATAATTAAATATTAGCCTTGCTACTAGCTTATCAAAAAATTAAGATGAAGGTAAAGTTGTCTCTATACATATAATTTCCAAACAAAGGCACAACAAACATGTTACAAGAATATGCTGTATTTAAGTTACAAACAATATTATAACATTTAATCTGTGGTACATTTATGACAAAATTATCCCTTCAGAACTAACTGCTTTCACAAAATGATTATATTTGATGTCATTATTTTTACATAATTGATTGTCATTGTTAGTATAATTAGACTAACCTGTATATTCTGTTGTAAATTCAAAGAAACTAGTGAAATTTGTCTGTTTTCTTATAACTTCCTAAACCTTTTGAATCTGAAATGAAATTAAAAAGTTAGTTTTTTTTTTTTTAATAGCACTTCCTGTAAAGTTTATATTACTTTTATCGTTCTGATGAAAATACTCTCTCTCCATGGGTGGAATCCACGGGAAGTAAAGTAGCAGTAAGACTTATGGCAGATTGTCTAAGTTTCTAATGTTCTTTGTAATATGTCCTAGAACATAAGAAAGAGGTGAAGAGAAATAATGAATGTGACCATCACAAAATGCAAAGAGAAGTGGAGATGGAAGATGGAGGAGATGAAGGGTGAATTGAGAGAAAGCCAATTTCTTTAAACAGATGATGTCAGGTTGGTCAGAATTGAGATCATCAAGAGTCTGAATTTGAAATGAGAAACTAATGAGTAAGGAATAAAGAATAAGAAGTAGCTAAATAAAATATATTCTGATTCAGATGTGATTACTGAAAAAAAGTGACTGGAATCATCTGGTAGTTCTGTGGTTGAATTCTGAATTTATTCTTATTAAAGGACCCACTTTTGAATCTCTAATTCTTGACCTTTTTTTATTTATTTTTTTTACTCAAAGCCCACTTTTGGATCTCTTAACACCTGACTTTTTTTTTTTTAACTCAAGGTAGTAAGTGGTGGAGTTGGTTATTTCATCTTTCATCTCAAACTATACCACAATTTACCTTGTATCACAGGTTTTTATTTGTGTATTTTAGTTATTTGGTATTTTGGACTTTTCTATATATTTATAATTTTTAGTAACTTACTATTTTTTCATAGAAAAGACACTCAAGAAATGCCTAGATAACTTCTCTATTTTAAAAGAATCAACTCTCTCCATAATATCCTTTGTAAAGTATACTGATATATTATTCATACCTATTTATGTTTCAAAAATTCAACCTATAAACATTTATTAAATGCCTTTTAATGTTTAAGATACCTAGCTAGGTCCAGGAAATACAAAGACACAGATGAAAAAAATCTTTGTCATCAAGAAGCTTATACTCTATATACATATAAAATAAATTGAAGGCAATTTACCTGACTGAGGTAAGCATTCTGCTTTAGGGAAGAAATATTTGATATTGTAATAAAACTGCACCCACTAATAGAGCAACTTTGATTGTCTTTAAAGTATAATCAAAGTCAATAATTTTCTGTGATGAAAAAAATTTCTGCTTACTGTATAGGCTACTTACCAAAAGAAGGCAATAAGGATGAGATAATTTGTTATCTCTGTCCATAAAGTAACAGATGGTACTTAATTACTATGTTCATGGAAACACTCTGTCACATGTCTACCGAAATTCAAATCAAGGCATCTAAATGTTTTATCTACATGGTGTCAAACACTTAGGTATAGCAAAAATATCCAGGTGTTTGTTATCATGTTGGATAAATATACATGTTTTCATACTTCATCCAGATGTTTTGATATGATCTAGGCATAACTTAAATTTATACTAACAAAACACGTGTTCAATTTGGTAAACATTTACCAAAGCTAAAATAGGTAGATTAATCAATAGACCATATGTCTATAACTCTACAAATTAATTTCAAGAGTGAGAAATCACAATGATTGGGGGGAAAGGAAATAACTGGTATATTTGATGTATGATTTGGAGAGATTCTGGGAATCAAAGGTAAGTAGGACGTACCTTGTGAATGTGGAGGAACATTGAAATATTATAAACAGAGAAACAATAGCAAATACGTTTGATTGGAACATGGTACAAGAAAGGCAATAATAAGAAATTAGAGAAAGTTCAGTGGATCAATAGTGTAGAGTATTTTAAATTCTACAGTGATATTTAAAAATTTTGTTTTACAAGCAATAGGAAACCATTGAACAATTTTGAGTAGGAATGCTAGACAGCCACAACTATCCTTTATAAATAGAATTTGGAAGTGATCTTAAGGAAGGACTAAAAGAGGGGAGAAAATGAAAACTAGATGAATAATCAAGTGTTTATTTCAGTAATGCAAGTTGGAGGGAAGAGATTTAGAACTAGAGTAAAGACTGCATGAATAGAGATAACATGTGCAGTCTATATAATTTTTCATTATCAGGAATAATAAAGTCAATAAACACACATATATGCATACACACTTATTTATACATGATGTCCATGTACTGCTGAACTACTCTGACCAGTCTCACAAAACAGAGATGAGAGTACCTCCACCAATAGGTACCTGCTGTAGCCCAAAATTATCTGTCAGGAAGATAATAGGCATCTAGATAACTCTCTACCTCCCCATACCCAGAGTGGTACCTAAGTCATTGCTGCTATGGATGTCCTGGTATTAGGTTAGAACTTCTCTGAGATTTCTATAGGATTGATTGTGGAAGTTTACAAAGTATGGGAGTGAGAGTGGAGGGTGAGCTTATGTGGGCAAGAATGAATAATGAGTAGGATAGGTATAATTGTGTTGTACACAAGGCCCTGGATTGGCAATATCAAGGAGAATTGTATTCATCCCATTTTTCCATTTTTGTATTAGTGGATCACAAACCTCTTTAGCCCATGTCATGCATGGTTCCTTAGGAATCATGACATGGCCTCACTCCCCTAATATATTAGGAGACTTATTAAGGTAAATCTTTAATGGAGATAGAGGAAAAATAATTATTATGAAAGTACACATGTCTTGATACATTTTTAAATGAAAAAAATTCTTTTTTCTTTCTTCCTCTTTCTGTATTTTCCTAAGATCCTTCCTCCCATCTTCTATCCCAACTGTTTCTTTCTCCACCCCTCCCTCTTTTCTCTCCCTTTCTCCCTCCTTCCCTCCCTCTCTCCCTTCTTTCTTCCCTTCCTCCCTCCCTTCCTCCCTTCCTTCCTCTCTTCCTTCCTTCCTTCCTTCCTTCTCTTTTTTCCTTCCTTCCCTTTCTTCCTTCCTTTCTCCCTTTCTTCCTTCCTTCTTTCCTTCCTTCTTTATTGCTTTCAGTTAATGCTAGACACATAGGAAAATTATGTTAATGGATGAATTAGCCACCTCACATTTACTAAAGAGGATATGTTGAGCCTAATGTGGATGTGTGGTCTTCCATGTAGTTAACTCCAGGCTTATGTCCAGAAATACAGTCTGAGTTCCAGCATTTCCATTTATGTCCTCTAAAGTTTTATTGTTCTTTCTAAGCTTTGCTTTCCTTCTACTTTACTCTGCATTTAGTCTTTGAAACAAGGGGAAAATAATTCCCAGAAATACTGTGATTTACAACTGTGAAGGCATTTGTAACCAAAAAGGTCATTACATATATTGGCCAAAGTATTAATACATTGTGACAAGTGCATACTATGTCCAACTAATTTTAAAATATTTACTCTTCTTTAGTTAATTAATCTTAACACCTGGATGATTAAAACCATTAAGTATGTCAGTCAACAAGTATCACGTAGATGCTTTTTTATCATTACTATATTAATTGTTAGAAGGAAAACATTTAACTTTTTCCCATTAATTCTATGTAGGGAATACATTTTCTAGAAATTATTTATCCTTAAAAATAGTCATTTTCTTGGCATTATATTTTTCTCTTTGATTCCAATGATTTTTTCTTTCCAAATCATAGAATGATAAAATATTTCAGGCTTGAAGAAACTTTTGAGATCATGAAGTATAGGTCTCTCATTTTTCAAATGAAAAAATTAAGGTTCACTGATCTTAAATAAATTGTATAAGTTTACAAAAGTAGCTAGCAGATAAATCTGGTACTAAAACTTAATTTCCCTCATTCCTGGGCTAATATTTTTCCCTTTCACTCTTCTGTGCTACCTCTAAGTTAGAGAACATCACTTCTAACTATGGAAAAAAGAAAGAGGTATGCATATTAATATCACTTTTGGAGGTAACCTTAAAGAGATCATCAAAGATGCAAATAATTCCTTTATTCTATAATAGGTTATTTCTCTTAATGCTCAGACTGAGACATAATTTACTTGGTCTGGACACTACCTTCACTGAACCTGATGACAACGATTCCACATCTTTTCATCCATTGGAACTCTTGTATAGATTCTGACTCTCTGTTCAAGTGAGTCTTCTGTGGATCTTCTATCCAAAACACTGGAATCTTTTCTTATTCTTTTAAAAACAGAAATGTATCAATATACCATTTATAATGTCCTGAAGACCTTTCTTGCTATGGGATTACTTCACCTACTTTCTTTATCATACATATTCTCAATAATGTCTTTTATTCTACTGTCTATATGTAAATCATTGTGAGTAATGTGCTATAGCCTATTTATGTCTACGATTTTTTTTAAAGGTTTTTTGTTTGGTTTTTGAAATCTTAGTTAAGATATGTGGGTTTGAACAATAACTGGCATCAAAAGCCATCACTGTAATTTAATATTTCTTTCTTTGAATAAGTTATTTAACTTTCTTGGCTGTTGACCCTAGTAATTATAACTGACATGGTTGAATATTCTATATTATCCTAAAGATATGATTAAGCTACAGAAGATTTTTTAAATGAACTTTTATTCCTATCTTAGACTTTCAAAGAATCATGAAAGAGATAGGTCTTTGATATTTAACAAGTTTTGAAATTGAAACAAACAGTTCTGCAGTGTTGATTAGAACTATACTGTTTGTTACATGATTTCTTTCAGGTACTATGATAATGAAATTCTTTGTTTTACTTGATCTCTAATAATTTTACCCTGAATCACAACTAAGCTAAGGGCAGTTGTTAGGTGGGGAAGGGAAGCCTTGGTCTATAAACTACTTGCTAACTTTATTCTGGATCTTAGGGGACAATGTTGATGCAATCCTACATGAATGCATGTGAGAAAATAAAGTTGATGCTACAGAAAAAGGAAGGGAGATAAGCAGGAAGGGAGGAATAAAGGAAGAAAGGAAGGATGAAGGAAAGGAGAGAGGGAGGAAGGAAGAAAAGAAGGAAAAAAGGGAGGAAAGAAAAGGAAGGAAGGGAACAGCAGCAGAAAGTAGCAAGGAAGCAATGAGGGAAGGAAGGAAAGAGGCAACAAAGAAAGGAAAGAAGGAAAGAAGAAAAAAAGGAAGGAAGGAAGGAAGGAAGGAGGGAAGGAAGGAAGGAAGGAAGGAAGGAAGGAAGGAAGGAAGGAAGGAAGGAAGAAAGGAAGAAAGGAAGGAAGAAAAGAAGAAAGAAAGGAAAGAAGGAAGGAAGGAAAGAAGGAAGGAAAGAAGGAAAGAAGGAAGAAAGGAAGGAAGGCGGGAAGGAAGGAGGAAAAGAAGGAGGAAAGAAAGGATTTCTTATATATTAGGAACTGTACTCAGTACTTTATAGCTATTTCTCATTTGATTCTTGCAACACCTCTAAAATGTAGATACTATTATTATTCCTGTAATATATCTTACATCTTACAGATGTGGAAACCAAGGTAATCAAATATTAAGTAATCTGCCCAAGTTGTCACAGCTAATAATTGTCTGAGTTTAGATTTGAACTTAGGTCTTCCTAATTTTAGATGCAGTGCTTTATCAATTGTACCACCTGGCTGTCTGTGAATGGAAAGATATTATTCATTCCTTGAAGAGAGAAACATGTGGTTCCAGAATCTGTCTAGGAGCAATATGGGATACATGTTGTGAAGTTAACTGACTTTTCATACATGACTAATTTGACTAGTTGGTATGTGAGAGAGAGGGAAAGAGGGAGAAAAGGAGAGAGGAGAAGAAGGAAAAGAAAAAAAAAAGAAAAGAAAGGGAAAAGAAGAAAGAGGGAGGGAAGATGGGTGAGAAGAATTAGTTCAGAAGGTGGCATATGCATATGCATGCAGTATAGTACTGCCACCTGGGGTGTTTGGAAGTAGAGTCATATTAACGTGTTATAACAGTTAAAATTAAAACTCCGTATTCTTATACTTAGAATATATTTTGCCAATTGTGACCAGGTTAGCATAGTTCACGTTTACAATTTCATTTAAATGTAAGATTTAGCATTTGTTCTTCACAGTAATCTATTGTCAGTGAAAAAAATATCTTGTCACTTTTGTGGTGGAACCAGTTTCTCTTCTTAGAATAGTCTTATCAAAAATACAGTTCTGCTTTTTTGCTTTCTGACATTATTGAGCTATAATGAGAGATAACTTCAGACTATCAATAATTTGAGAAAATTTGTTTTTTTTTCCTTCTTTTAATAGATTGTGATGATGAATAAATGTATAGAATGGCATAAACTAAAAATCAATTTAATCACTAAAATTAAGATTTGTTATTGAGGAGAGGAAGCTGAAAAATTATGTTTTCAAAATTAATATTAGCTATGTGAACCTGGGTAAGTCACTTAACCCCAATTGCCTCAGCAAAAAAAAAAAAAAAAAAGTTACACATTTAAATGATACAAACTACTGTGTAAGTATGTAGAATCATAAGATAAGGCAACATAAAGAAATATTAATTGTGGAGTAAAATTTCCCAGATACCCTAATGGATAAAATCAAATAATTTGGCTAATTCCAGTTATGTAGTCTCTGCCTAAATATTTGTGTGCTTGAACACTATTTTATCCCAGCCATCAGCCATTTTTGAATGAGTGCTCATTCTAAAAGATATTCAGCTTAATTTGGTTTTGATCTGTGAAAGAAACTATTTCAGAAACAATATTTAAACTCCTTTAGTGAGGAAAAAAAGAAAAAAAAACTGTTAAACACTTTGGAAGGATCTGTTTAGTATGCAATTTATAAGTGAGCTACATCCTATTCCTATAATTTTTCTTTACAAATCCAAAAAGTATTTTTGATAGAATTCCTTGGCAATATATTCTTTGGCCAAGTTAGGTTATTAAGTCTATTTCCAAGTAATAAAGTTATGCTTTTAAAAGATCTACATGGTTCTTACTATATTAGTCTAGACCCTCCTTAATTTAATAAGGTTTGACTCAACCTCCATCAAATCTTTTAATTCTTCTCCTGGGTTTCTTACTTCTGACATATGAATGTTATTCTAAGCTCTCCTGAAATAAGGCTTTTGTATAGCTTCTTGATGACATTCACATCATGTTGCCTGAACTTTTTCCATCATCCTATTTGATCTCCATATCTTACTTCTTTTCAAACTTCAAACCCTTTTTTCACAATATTGCTAAAGTGTATTTCTAAGGCACAAATCCAAGTATGTCATACTCCTTCTCAATGAACTCCAGAGGATTTCTCTTATCTCTAGGTTCAATTACAAACTCCTCTGTTGTTCAAACTGCTTCACAACTTGGTTTCTACTCAGCATTATTTTGAGGATTATTTTCTCTTACTCCAAATGGGGCTACTTGCTGTTTTTCACAGAGGATATTCTATATCCTGTCTTCATGTCTTTAAAAGCTACATCCCATATGTTAAATGCATTCCAGCTTTATATCCACCTCTTTGTCTCTCTAGTTTCCTTCAAAGCTTAGCAAAAACATCATTCTGCAATGTGATCTTTTCTGCCATCCCATCTACTAGAATCACATCCACCTAAAATTGCCATTCATTTATTTTCAATGTACCTACCTCACAGAGCTATTCAAAAGTTCAAATGATAAAACTTTTGTAAAGCATATTGGAAACTTTGAAAGTAGTATGTAAATTCTAGCTATCCTCTTTTTCTTTTTCCTGTTTACTATATATGTAAACATGTCTATAGAGAAGTTATGGTCTTTGGCAACCATGATTATTTCATGTTCATCATTCTATTCATAGCAATACTGTAATATCTGGTTTGATTGACTGGCTAATTGTTGTTCTGTCCTATGTTAAAAAACAATACAAAACATAAAAAATACATTTTGTTTTGGTAACAGCCTCATTTCCCAGAGGAAAAAAGATAAGGCAAATAGACATGTTTTGTTCTCCTTTACATGTGGAAATACTCATGGGTTTTGTTTAGGTGTTTTTGCTGTTAAATTCAGAATGAAAAAAAGAAAAAAATGAATATAATAAATATAATGTGATAGTTATACTCTGAATTCAATATACTTGAGGATGGCTCTAAAACTTGGATTCCTTATATATGTCATCTTATGATGTCTTTGTTTCCTTAGCGTTTAATGAAATACGTGTATCTCATAAGAGCTTAATACATGTTGATTGATTTATATTTCAAGATAAGGAGGCAATACAACATATTATAACAGTGGGGAAAAGCTAGAAGAGCTAGCTTTGGTTCAGTTATATCACTTAAATTCTCTGAGTTTCACTTGTCTTACCTGTATAATGAAAAGAAATACATGTGCCCTTCCTAAGTCATAAAAAGACTTTTGTGAAGATTAATGCCTGTTAACGCAATGTGCTGCTGTTAATTATAAGAAGAACACATTTCTTTCATGATTATAATCTGATGACAGTGGCAAAGCTGGGACAAAGCATTTGTATGTTCAAGGCAAGATCTAACATTTGTAATACCATGAATCTGAAAATTGTCCTCCTCCTTCCATTCTACTTGAATACTGAGAGTTTAGAACTATCACTGTAACATATTAAGTGACCTATCACACCCCATACACACACACACACACACACACACACACACACACACACACAATTAAATATGGGACATAGAGAGTAACATTTTGTTGTATTAAATATAAGGATATTTTGAAGGCTATATGGAAAAGTGTCTTTCTCCCATATTGTCTTTTTCTGCTATGTTGTGTTCTGGTGACCCGCGTACCTTTCATAGTATTGGTCTTATACATACATCTTTTAATACAGTTGTTATTCTCAATGAATGTCTTTCACGTTCATAATTCTCTTCTGAAATTGTCATTTCATGTAAAGATTTTACATTTTAGAACAGGACTTATCTCAAGGGATCTAAATGTGTTACCCAAACTTGAAAAACAGATTGTCTAAACAAGCAACAATCAAACTCCCTTTATTTTGGGTGCTGTTATCATCTGCAATTTTTGGTTTCCCACAAAATCTATTTTTGTTTTTTGAAGGAATAGGGGGTGTGTATATTAAATGAAGCTAAATGGACCGAGAAAGAAACCCAGCTGTTTAACCACATAATCTAAATTTGTAGCAGTCTTTTGGAAATATGTTGGAGTACTTCCCAAATACCAGGAAGATCCAATAAAACTGTTATTCAAAGGACCTTCATTGTCAGAAATAGCAACAATGATGAGTTTATTTGAAAAAAGATTTTTCTTATGTCATTTAAAAATTGAACCATTTAAATTTATGTTTAAGCATTTTCATGCCTTGATGAATACACATTCTTGGAATATAATTGTTAGAATATATTATCAACTTTAAAATATAAAATATCTGAAAGGGAGGAGTTTATTCAATTTAAATAAATAAAAAAGCTAAAGATTAAAGAGATAACAATATCAAGGACCTATTGAATTGGGGGGAGTCTGAAAATCAGTTTCTACATAATAATGGACCAAAAATAAAGTAGTAGCAGAAAAAGAAATGAATGAATCATTGAATGAATGAATATATAAAAATATACATAAAGGGATTACCACATATTATAGACTCTGTTAAGTGATGAAGATATAAATACAGAAACAAAATTGTCCCTTTCCTAAAAGAACTTTCTTATCCTAAGAAGGAAAGACAACACATAATAGTGAGTAGTGGTCAGAGAAGGATATTTTGATGTCCATACCAATGATGGTAGGGTAGGGTAGGGTAGTAGAAAAAAATGGTAGTATTTGTTGTGTTTTTCTTTCCAGACCAAGAGATTGATCGATGGGGATGAGAAGATACACATGCAGGAAAATAAAGTGGATGACAAGAAAATGTATTAGGGCAGCTAGATTTCATGGATCCTCCTACCAATATGGATTCATACCTTCAGGTATACATTTAAAAGGAGGCTCTCTTGGCTTTTTTGAGCTTATCTTCCATGAATTACTTTCTGGAAAGTCCATGATTAGCAGGGTAAATAAAATATATCCAGGAAATAGGAAATAATTGCTGATAGCCTAAAGGGATATTATTGATGACAGAAATGAAGAATTTGGGAAGAGGAATGAATTTTTTTGTGACAGTGACAAATTTCACATACGAATATTATGTTAAATCCTTATGTGGGGTCTAAATAAATAGGTTCTAAGAATAAAATAATATGAAATTAAATATATAAAACAAAAGTTCTGGGGAAATCAGCAATTAATATGCTTTCATTTCTTCTTGGAAGTTGTCCTTGATTTATTTGTTTGTTTGATAAACATTGCTTTATAAATCATGTCTGGAGAGAAAAATAAAAGCAAAAGGGAAAATCCATGGGAGAGATTAAAAAAAGGAAAACCAAGTGAACATATACATGTGTTGATTTACATTCACTCTCCTTACTTCTTTTTTTTGGCTGCAAATGGCATTTTTCCCCCCAAAGTCCATTGTGATTGCTTGGAATCACTGAAACATTGAGAAGAATCAAGTCTTTCATGTTTGATTATCATACATTTGATTGTATACAATGTATTACTGGTGATGCTTGTTTTACTAATCTTGTAAATTATGTAAAGGTCTTTATAAAATCAGCTTTCTCATCATTTTTTATAGAATAATAATATTTTATTAACTTCATATACCACAATTTATTCATCCATTTCCCAATTGATGGGCATCTATTTATTTGTCCATTCTTTGCTAATATAAAAAGAACTGCTATAAAGATTTTTGCACATGTGGGTCCTTTTCCCTTCTTTATGATTTTCTTGAAATACAAACCCAGTAGTGTCATTGCTGGGTCAAAGGCTATGCACAGTTTTATTGCCTTTGCATTGTGATCTGAAAAAGAAGTATTTAATATTTTTGCCTTTCTACGTTTGATTGTTAGGTTTTTTATGCCCTAATACATAGTCAATTTTTGTGAATCTGCCATGTATTACTGAGAAAAAAGTATATTCATTTCTGTCCCTATTCAATTTTCTCCAGAGGTCTATTAAGTTAGGTTTTCTAGGATAATATTAACCTTCCTACTTCCTTTCTTATTTATTTTGTGATTAGATATTTCTGATTCTTAAAGGCAAAGATTGAGGTCCCCCACTAGAGTAGTTTTGCTGTCTATTTCTTCCTGTAAGTAGTTTAAAATGCTCACTAGGAATTTTTCTGCTCTACCACTTGGTTCATAGAAAATTAGTATTTTTGCTATTTCATTATTTATGGTACCCTTTATCAAAATGTGTTGTGCTATGGGAGCCACCTGCCAATGGCTGCTGGAAGTCTAACTCAGACCTGTAGAATGGATCTCTTCCTGTGAGAGGATGATGATGATACAAAGAGACTGAGAAGTAGTTGCTGTTCCCTGACCTCCTGACTGAGAGGCAGTTGCATTGTCTGACCTCTATCCTTTTCCCTTTGCCTCCAATTTCATTCCCAGTCCACAAGCAGTACCTGTGTCAGTAAAGGATGCCCAGAAACTCCCTCAAGTGTCACAATCCACAGCTTCAGAGGCTCTCAGAAAATTGACTTGCACCTTCACCTAGTCATGGTCTTTAACAAAGATTACTTTCCTTTTTTATTTATAATTTTTTTAACTTTTGCTTAATCTGAAATCAGAATTGCTGTCCCTGCTATTGTTTCTTGAGCTAAAAGCATAATTTCTATTCTAGCCTTTTACCTTTATATGTGTCTCTCTGTATCACATGTGTTTCTTGTAAACAACATATTGTAGGATTCTGCTTTTTAATCCACTCTGCTATTTGCTTCCCTTTTATGAGAGAGTTCATCCCATTAATATTCACAGATATGCTTACCAGCTCTGCATTTCACTCCATCTTATTTTCTCACCTATATATACTTTTGTTCTCTCTTTTCATTCTGTCCTAAGCCTTGTGTTTTCCTTTCTTTAGCCAACCCCCCACCCCCAACTTATCTCCTGTAACCCCTCCCCCTTCTCTCTCTTTTTTTCTATTGTCAGTTACTTTTATTTTTCAAAAGTTTCTATGGATATATAACTATACTGGAATCACTCTTTTTTCCATAATTATAACTTTTTATTGACAGAACCCATGCCTGGGTAATTTTTTACATTATTCCTTGCATTCACTTCTGTTTGGACTTTTCCCTCCCTCTCCCCCCCCCCTGCCCCCCAGATGGCAAGCAGTCCTATCCATGTTAAATATGTCACAGTATATCCTAGATATAATATATGTGTGCAGAACTGAACATTTCTCTTGTTGCATAGGAAGAATTGGATTCAGAAGGCAAAAATAACCCAGGAAGAAAAACAAAATATGCAAACAGTTTACATTCATTTCTCAGTGTTCTTTCTTTGGGTGTAGCTGCTTTTGTCCATCATTGATCTATTGAAACTGAGTTAGATCTTTTTGTCAAAGAAATCTACTTCCATCAGAATACATCCTCATACAGTATTGTTGTTGAAGTATATAATGATCTCCTGGTTCTGCTCATTTCACTTAGCATCAATTCATGTAAGTCTTTCCAAGCCTCTCTATATTCATCCTGATGGTCATTTCTTACAGAACAATAATATTCCATAACATTCATATACCATAATTTACTCAACCATTCTCCAATTGATGGACAGCCATTCATTTTCCAGTTTCTAGTCACTATATACAAGACTGCCACAAAAATTTTGGCACATACAGGTTCCTTTCCCTTCTTTAGAATCTCTTTGGGATATAAGCTCAGTAGTAGCAGTGCTGGATCAAAGGGTATGCACAGTTTGATAACTTTTTGAACATAGTTCCAAATTGCTCTCCAGAATGGCTGGATGTATTCACAATTCCACCAACAACGTATCAGTGTCCCAGTTTTCCTACATCCCCTCCAACATTCCACATTATCTTTCCCTGTCATTCTAGCCAATCTGACAGGTGTGTAGTGGTATCTCCGAGTTGTCTTAATTTACTTTTTTCTGATTAATAATGACTTGGAGCATCTTTTCATATGGCTAGAAATACTTTCAATTTCTTCATCTGAGAATATTCTGTTCATATCCTTTTACCATTTATCAATTGGAGAATGGCTTGATTTCTTATAAATTAGAGTCAATTCTCTATATATTTTGGAAATGAGGCCTTTATCAGAACCTTTAACTGTAAAAATGTTTTCCCAGTTTATTGCTTCCCTTCTAATCTTGTCTGCATTAGTTTTATTTGCACAGAAACTTTTCAATTTGATATAATCAAAATTTTCTATTTTGTAATCAATAATGATCTCTGGTTCTTCTTTGGTCATAAATTCCTTCCTTTTCCAATTGCTCTTCCAATTTATTTATAATCTCATTCTTTATGCCTAGGTCATGAACCCATGTTGACCTTAACTTGGTGTATGGTGTTAAGTGTGGGTCAATGCCTAGTTTCTGCCATACTAATTTCCAATTTTCCCAGGAATTTTTGTCAAATAGTGAGTTCTTATCCCCCAAACTGAGGTCTTTGGGTTTGTCAAACATAGATTGTTAAAGTTATTGGCTATTTTGTCCTTTGAACCTAACCTAATCCATTGATCAATTAGTCTATTTCTTAGCCAATACCAAATGGTTTTGGTAACCATTGCTTTATAATATAATTTAGATAAGATTAGATAATAATTAGATCTATATATAATTTAGAAGGACAGCTAGGCCACCTTCATTTGATTTTTTTCATTAATTCCCTTGAAATTCTTGGCCTTTTGTTTTTCCATATGAACTTTGTTGTTATTTTTTCTAGATCATTCAAATAGTTTTTTTGGGAGTCTTATTGGTATAGCGCTAAATAAATAGATTAGTTTAGGTAGTATTGCCATCTTTATTATATTTGCTCACCCAGTGCAAGAGCATTTAATATTTTTCTAGTTGGTTAAATCAGACTTAATCTGTGTGGAAAGTGTTTTGTAGTTTTGCTCGCAAAGTTTCTGATTTTCCCTTGGCAGATTGATTCTTAAATATTTTATACTATCAGTAGTTAGTTTAAATGGAATTTCTCTTTGTGACTCTAACTGTTGGATTTTGTTAGTGATATATAAGAATGTTTATGACTTATGTGGGTTTATTTTGTATGCTACAACTTTGCTAAAGGTGTGGATTATTTCTAATAGCTTTTTAGTAGAATCTCTGGGGTTCTCTAAGTATGCCATCATATTATCAGCAAAGAGTGAAAATTTGGTTTCCTCATTACCTACTCTAATTCCTTTAATTTCTTCCTCAGCTCTTATTGCCAAAGTTAGCATTTCTAATACAATATTGAATAGTAATGGTGATAGAGGGCAACCTTGTTTCTCTCCTGATCTTATTGAGAATGGTTCCAGTTTATCCCCATTACATAAGATCCTTACTGATGGTTTTAAACAGATGCTACTGATTAATTAAATTAAATTGCCCATGCATATGTTTTGTAAATAAAAAGCTTTGTAAATAAAAAAGGAAAGACAAGACAGCGTCTCAGAAAAAAAAAAAGATCAGAATGATTTAATGGCATGATACTACACTGAACTGTGTGATATGGTCATCAGAAGAGTTGAAGAAGGAAAAAAAAATCAGTGAGTCAACATAGTTTGAGAGTTTAAGTGTACTTGCAAAGAAAAAAAAGGAAAAAATGGAATATAAATACATATTGATGTGAGTAGTAAATCTTCTTGATCAAGAAAAGAGGTGGTAGAAGTGAGCATAGCACATCAAAGAATAATCAGAACAGCCTTCATTCAATCATCTCAAGTCAGAGCCACAATATGAACAAGGCCTTTGTGGAGTATGGAGAAATAAAATGGGATTAATAACTTGTTTTAGATTATTAAAGTTCTTGAAAATCAGATGGCAAGATCAGACTTGATCCAGTAGGTAGTAGGGAACTGATATGAGTTCTTCAATAGAAGACTGACTGAATTATGTTTTTTTAGGAAGATTAAGCTGGCAGTGATACTCAAAATGAATTAGAGGAAAGAAAATTTGAAGAATTTCAGTAAGAAGACAGTTGTAGTTATCCTTCATGAGATGATTAATTGGACTTCACACATATTGGTCTGGTTTTCAAAATGTATATTAAACTTTAGATTATTGGATAATGGTTGCAGAGTACAGTAATCATAACAAGAACAAGAACAACAATAACAATAATAAAAAGACCTTCCATTCATTTACTTCTCTCCATAATGTGATTTTTTTTTGTTTTGTTTTGTTTTAAATTAGCTGCCTTTGGCAGGACTCCATTAAGACAGTTTGTGGATATTTTGTCCATCTGTTTTTACTTTCATGGCTGACTGCTTATTTTGTGTAGTTTTTGCTCTTATATAATTTATTTATTTGTCTTTGAACATGAATCATTCCTTCTCTAAAACAACCAGATATGTAGATTTCATTCTACCAAATTCTTCATATAGCTGAACTGCTTCAGGTTCAAGACTTGACATACTCTTTATTGTAGTATTTCTGTATTCTCCTAGGTGAGAGACAGGAGAAAAAGTAGAACGAGGAGATGGTGGGAAAGAAGAGAGTAAGTGACAAAGGGAGGAGGAGAGGGAGAAGTACTGGAGTCAAAAGATCCTCATTTGAATGCCATCTTATTTTTACTATATAACCATTAATAATAATAATCATAATGATGAGAGGAAGTTATTTTATAGTACCTACTATATGGTTAGCATTATGCAAAGCATTTAACAAAATTTCTCACAATTTTTCTTCAAAAAATTTCTAATAGAAAAGTGCTGTTTTTATTTTTATATGAGGGAAGAAAAGAAGAAAGGAAGGGAGGGAGGGAGGGAAGGAGGAAAGAAAGAAGATAGGAGGGAAAGAGAAGGGGAAGTAGGCATTGTGAAATCTTCATTGGGGCAGCTCCTACTCATAGTGATTTTATTTTTCCTTCATTCTGAGGGACAACCAAATTAATCTCCTAGAAGTTAATGAAATCACCAAATAAAATATTGAGAACTCAGAAAATAAGTGTCCAAGACAGAACCTTTAGGGCACACATGGTTGTAGAGCTGGTGTGATCTGGATTTGGATCTGGAAGAGAATTCAGCAAAAGGTACCCAAAACTAATAAGTGCACATGGAGACAGTGTTCATTAGTTTTAAAGGCTGTCACAGAGGAGAGTGAGAATGAGAGTAGGGTTACTAAAAACTAAAACATGAAATTCAAGAAAAGGGAACTAATTTTTCAGGAGATGAGAATTATAGATTAAGGCTTATTAGATCTGAGTGGCCATTAGATTACTCCATGCTCATATAAGTACAACTATATTTTAAATGCATTTTGATTTTCCAAAAATGTCTACAATTATTTACCATATAAATAAGTGAGATTCATATAATTAATATAATACTGGATTTGGTCTTTGTCTTTCTAAGTTGAGTGGTTATTAGAAACTAGATATTCATTGTGAATGGAGGAATGAACTGAAAAGAGTGAATATTTTTCTTCTCAACCTATGCATTGAAATGCTGATGGCTATTTCATGTTACTTGTTTTTGTAATCTGAGGTTCAGAATTAAGTCTGTAGAACAGTCAATATACTATCAACTCTGACATAGTGAAATTGATTAGTTAAGAACAATGTATGTGAATTAGAATTGAAATTTCCTTCTACTGATTATCACTGGTAATATAGATGAGAGTGCAGAAGAGGTACATAAGCAGGTAAGAAAAGGAAGAGACTTCAAAGTATTGTACTTTAAAAGTCTTGGAATTAGAAACTAAAAGGACCTAACACTTTGCTGTAAATTCATCACCTCAGAAGTTTAACCTGATGACCTTATCATTAAAAAATCCTTGTCATTTCCAAATTTGTCCTGAAATGACTGTATCTAGTTCTGAAGAAGAAATAAATTTGTGATTTTAAAAATTTACTTTGTTTAGTAAAAAATGTATAGCGTTTGTGCCTCTGTGTGTAATTTTTAATCTACATTTTCCTGAAACTGCAGTATATAATACATGGTGAGGGACTTAGTGTACAGGCTATAGAAGGAGATTACTTACATTTTTGTAATTGTTTTCTAAGCAGTATCTCATTATAGCTCCAGTATTCATGGAAATTCTTAAGTGTGTATCCATACACTTTGGAATAATTTTCCAGGAATAAAATCATTATATAATCTATAAAGTGGTATCAATAGCATTAATTAATAGTAGTTGTAAGAAACAGATTAAATATATCATACTCTATAGTGTTCAGGAAGTTAGGAAATACTCAGTCCAAGAGTCCCTTCCAACCCAAGTGAGGGGCTAATTCTCTTGGACTTGATACTAAATCATAGCCTTGCTATCTGCTTGGGGAAGGAAGATTCAATACTAGTCTTGTAATTCTGTAACATTGTTATATTGCACTGGGACTGTTTTAGTATTGGAATTCTCTATATAGAGGAGTGACAACTTTCAAATACATATATCTGCATAAAGTGAAGCTATGTCTGCCAGTATATACATAAATTTTTGTACAGGATGTACATATATCTATATATATATATATAGATATATGTACATAAATATATGTACACACATATGAGTGTGTGTGTAGATATATACGTGACATGCATGTGTGTATGCAAGTGTGTATGTTTATGTATCCCTAAGACCATTCACCCTTATATATGCCATCATTAGGGAACCAGTAACTTACCCATATCAGACCCTTGCTTTCTATGAAACACGGAATAACCATAAGATAGGACTGGAAAGATCAAGAATTCTTCATGCTTATAAATAGCTCTTTAGTGAGTATGAAACATTTCTTAAATATGATTATGTACCCAAACATAGGATGGTCCACTAAAAATCAATTAAGTATATATTGACAATGAAGCTATCCAGACTTTTCCACCTTAAACTATTTCTTCTTATAGCTCCCAGTAAAGTTTGGCAGTCAAGAAACATAATAGTCCTAATCTGATTCTCACAACACTTATTCAGCCAATCAATCAGCAATTCTTTATTGACCAGTTTCTATGTGTTCACAATTATATTGTATTTGTTTCTGTTTACTCATTTTTCAATCATGTTTAACTCTTCATGATTCCTTTTGGGGGTTTTCTTAGCAAAAGGTACTGGAATGGTTTGCCATTTTCTTTTCCGGCTTATTTTACAGATGAGGAACTGAGGCAAGCAGGTCAAAAGTCACACATCTAGTAAGTATCTGAGGCCAAATTTGGACTCAATCTTCTGACTCTAGTTCTGGCACTCCAGTCACTGGACCTCATAGATGCCCCATTGTATAAATACCATGTAATAAAAATGCACTGGCTCTGACTTCATTGTCATAGGGAACAATTGGAGTGATGGTATCCTCTACCAATGCTAATAATAGCTATTTCTTGTTCAGTTATTCAGGCATAGTATGTTAGAGTTAGATCTGGAAGGAGACTTGGAAGTCACCTAATCCAAACCCTTAGTTTTCAAATTATGACTTTTTCATAATTATAATTAGATATATAGACAGATAGAAAAACAGAACAACAGATAGAAACATAGATTGATTTATAGAAAAATGAAAACAGTTCTCTTCCTCCAATGAGCTAGTATCAGAGGCAGAATTTGTCTTCCTCACTCCAAAGTTAAAACTCCAACCATAATTTTGTTATCATTTCATAGTTGCTTAGGCATTTAAAGCTATTCTTTAAATAGTTTTCATGGAGATACATAGCTAGTAAATGTCAGAGGAAGGATCTGAACACAAGTCATTCTTATTCTACATCCTACACTCTTCAAATTCCTGCCATTCTCGAAGATGATATGAAAAATTGAATATATTAGAATATATTGTATCCAGAGAATGAAGAATGGAATATGAAGGCAGATCGAAGTATACTATTTTCACTTTTTGTTGTTAATGGGTTTTGTTTCTGTTATTAGTGTTTTCCACTTTGGTTTTGATTCTTCTTTCACAACATGACAAATGTGTATATGTGCTTAATGTGATTGTACATGTATAACCTATATCATATTGCTTGTCATTTTGGGGAGGAGACAAAGGGAGGGATTAAAAAACCCTTGAAACTCAAAATCTTATAAAAATGAATGTTGAAAATAGTCTATATTTAATTGGAAAAATTAAAATAATACTAAGTAAAAACATTTTTATAATAATTTTGTAAAACGTTTTAATGAGCTGCTAATCAGTGACAAGTATTAAGTTGTTCCTTTGTAATATTGTGCTTTTGCAAAAATGTTGATAAAAATTACTAAAAAGCATTTGATTACAAAAAAGAACATTAATAAGTTCTACATATAAACTCTATTTTCCCATTCAAATTATAACTCAAGTGCAAATAAATTCAGCTTAATCCATAAACTGGGATTTCTTTCAAATATTACTGGAACTTCCTCAGTTCTTCCAATTTCTCCATTACAATATTATGTTATACTGAAATCTGAAAACATACTTGAATTAAATACACTTTTTGGTTAATTGTCATTGGAAATGTGCCTCCTAGATAATGTAGTCTGACAACTATAGCTCTTGATAGTACCTGGACATAGTACCTTAAGTTAAGTACCTTAAAATAGTACCTTAAGAATGTGCAAACATATACCTCCCTTACACCAAGCTTAAGGATTCTTATAATCCAGTTATAAATTTCCACACTCAGATTTCTATTAATCAATCACATTTCTCCTGAAGCAGTTTAGAGATTTGAAGTTGCCTGAGCATGGAGCTATACAAAGGAATAAGGCCAAGATAATGGAACAGTATAAAATAAATTCATACAAAGAAACATTCATTTTTGTTGAAACAAAAGATTCAAGTCTACCATTCCACTCTGCCTAGAAAGTTGGAATTGAGGTCAGAATGGATAGGAAGAAATTTTATGATACTGTAAAAATGACATAAGGCTGTATATGTGCAACACTTTGGTTGCCAAATTTAACATCTGTTTCAGGTTCACCAAAAGTGTATCATTTGCTATCTCTTGGTATGGTTTCTGCTCAGTAAAAGATATCTGGACCAATACCTAAGGAAATCCAGCACATTTAGATATATCTGCTGCCAACTGGGATATGTGTATATTTTGGAAGAGACTAACTAATCAAACAAATGTAGTTTCAGTAATTATGAAATCTCCTCATTGAGCTGAAGTAGTGTCTTTAGTTTTTTGGCTATGATCAAGTAAAAATAATATCTTCTCATTAAGATAATAAGGTTAAATAATATAATATTCTATCATTCTCCATAAAGGAGAAAAGTGTATTTTTTGTTAACTATATTCATTTCATGATTAATTTTATATTTTTAGGATCTTGTTCATTTATTAGAATACACGATTAATTCTTTATGTATTCAATTGCAAATTTGACTAAATGCAGTGGTCATAAAAATTAACTTTATAAAAGAAATTAAATGTAATTTAAAATAATAACATGATTATAATGAATAAAAATGAGACAATTGTTTGAGTATTGCCAAAATTCCTTACTTAGATAAGTTAGGTAATAACTTGTACATTTTAATTAATTCACTTGACAATGCAGGTGAACATTATTTTGACACTGTGTATTTTTATTTGACTTTTTGTGTAGTAAACAAAATGGTTGGAAAGAAAACACATTGAAAACATCTGTGCTCTACATTTTTTTCCTATTAATAGAGTTTTTTTTAAAGAAAACTAATAAAGAAAATTAATTCTTGAATAGGCATTTAAATCTGGAGAGTTTGCTCATGATTTCCATGCCTTGCATTTTTATTGCCATTGTTTTGAAAACACTTTATATGTATTATTTCATTCATGCCTTACCTTATACTATCTTGTGAGGTGATTTTAGATGCCCTTATGTTATTATTCCCAATTTTTAGGTGAGGAAATTGAAAATCAGGGAGGATATGACTTGTTGAAAGTTACCTACCTATTCTATAAATGTATTAGTATTAAAAGCTAAGTTTTCTGATCCCCAGTATTCCATGGTTCTATTTATTATGCATATATGCATGCACACATAAACACATATGTAAATCCATATATATTATATAGTATTATATATGATATAATTATAATTATATCATATATAATTATGTGCTATATATAATATAATATTATATATTATATATATAATATATTGAGAGAGATGGAGGAGAAGGGGAGGAGGAAGCCATAGACAGAGCTATTGTAGAACTGGTCCTACATGCAGCTAGAGTATCCTGAAAAGAATTCAAGGCTATTTGAACTGATCATTGACTCATGTCAACCAGACATACCTGTATACATTCATCTATCTATCCATGTAATATACATACATACACACAGATACACATATACACAAGTAGATACAGAATACATTGTTCCATCTTTTGTAAAATGCAGAATTCATTGGTATATGTCAAAATTAGAATTGTGATATATTATAAATATGTGTTTATATATGTATGTATATACACACACATACACACATGTATTTGACCTAGCAATACCATTAATAGTTATTTTATATGTTACTGTGGAAATAAAATACTATATAATCTTCAAGATATAATGTATATACGTATATATTTAATATTTTATATCCCCAATTACATGTAAATAATTTTTAATATTTATTTTTTTAAACTTTGGTTCCAAATTCCCTCCTTTCCTTCCTCTCTACCCCTTATCACTGAAAATACAAGCATTTCAATATAGCTTATATATCTCTAATAGCCAAAATATTTCCATAATAGTAACACTGAGAAAGAAAACATAGACTAAATACCCAAAACCCTGGAGAAAAATAAAGTTAAAAAAGCATATTTCAATCTTCATTCAGAAAGCATTGCTTCTTCCTCTGGGTAAAGATAGCATTTTTTATCATAACACCTTTAGAATTGTCTTAGAGCATTGTATTGTTGAGAATAGTTATGTCCTTCACATTTGATAATCTTATAATATTGCTGTTACTTTGTACACAGTAAATTTATTTCATTTTGCATCAGCTCATGGAAGTCTTTCCAGGTTTTTCTGAGAGCATCCTGTTCATCATTTTTTGTAGCACAAGAGTATTCCATCATTATCACATATTATAATTTATCCAACTATTTCTCAAATAATGGGCAACCCCCAATTTACAGTATTTTCTACTAGAAAAGAACCTATATAAATATTTTATATGTATAAATCCTTTTCCTTTTTAAAAAAATTCTTTTGGGATACTAGTAGTGTTACTGCTAGGTCAATGAGTATGCATAGTTTTATAGCACCTTTGGGCATAGTTCCAAGTTACTCTCCAAAATAGTTGAATCAGTTTACAACTCTATCAACAATAGATTAATGTCTCATTTTTCTCACATTTTCTCTAACATTTGCTATTTTCCCCTCTCCTATTAGCTAAGCTAATAGATATCTGGTTATCTAAATTTGCATTTCTTCAATCATTAGTGAGTTACAACATTTTATCTTATAGCTATAGTTAGCTATAATTACTTCATTTGAAAACTTTATATTTTTTGATCATTTATCAATTCAGGAATGGCTATCATTTTTTATAAATTTAACTCAATTTTATATATGTTTGAGAGAAAAGCCCTTTATCAAAGAACCTTGCTTGATTTTTTTTTTATAATCACTAACTATGTATACCCATTTATTCTATTGTTTCTCTCCTTTCACCTTGTTCCTCCTCAAAAGTATTTTGTTTCTGATTATCCCCTTTCCCAATCAGCCCTCTCTTGTATCACTACTACCTTCCCTTCTTATCCCTTTTACTTACTCCTGTCCTATAGAGTAAGATAGATTTTCACATCCAATGAATGTTTGTTATTCCTTTTTTGAGCCAATTCTGATTACAGTAAGATGCACTGACTCTCCCTTAACTTCCCTAGTTGCCTTCACTATGAAATATTTTCTTGCCTCTTTTAAATGTGATAATTCATTTCATTCTACCTCTTTTTTTCCTTTCCCTCAGCACATTTCTCTTATCCTCTAATTTTGTTTCTAGATATCATCCTTTTTATATTCATCTAACATCTTTACTAGCTCTCTCTGTTTCCTTTTCTTTCTGTTTCTCTCTTTTGCTTTCTGTCTATTAGTCTCTACTTCTCTAGAGTATTATATCTGAAAACAGTTTTTTATTCAGTTTTTTTATCCAGAATATTTGAAAGTTCTTTATTTTGTTACCTCAGACATCTGTCTGCCTCAGTTTCATCATCTGTAAAATGGGGATCATATCCATGCATGCAAAAATATTTGCAGCAGCCCTTTTTATAGTGTCAAGGTATTGAAAATTGAGTGGATGCTCATTAGTTGGGAAAGGCTGAATATGTTGTACTATGTGAAGGTAATGTAATATTATTGTATTATAAGAAATGATGAACAGTCTGATTTCAGCAAAATCTGAAAAGTCTTACAAGACCTGATGCTGAGTGAAATGAGCACAATCAAGAAAACATTATAGACAAAACAAGTTGTGATAATCAACTATGATAGTCTTCCTTCTTCTCAACAGCGTAGTTATTCAACACAATTCCAATAGACTTGGGATGGAAAGTGTCATCCACACATAGAGAGAATTATAGAGACTGAATGTGAATTAAAGCATAGTATTTTCATTTTTTCCCTCTGTTTTTAATTTTCTTTCTCTAGGTTTTTTTTTTTTTTTTGCTTTTGGTCTGATTTTTCATGTATAACATGACAAATATAGAAATATGTTTAAAAGAATTGTACTTATTTAACCTATATCAGATTGCTTGCTATTTTGGGGAAAGACTTGGGGAGTTAATGAAGAAAAGGATAAAAAAATTGAAATGCAAAGTTTTGCAGAAATGAATATTGAAAACTTTTTATGTCTATTTGGAAAAAATGAAATACTATTGAAAATTGCTTGTAACATTTTTTAAACTTATGATAATAAATGCTATTCATATCCAGAGAAAGAACTATCAAGTATGAATGCGTGTTGAAGCATTCTATTTTTACCTTTTCTTGTTGCTGATTTTTCTTTTTTGTGGTTTTTCCCTTTTATTTTTCTTCTTCTTTAACAACATGACTAATATGGAAATATTTTTAATATGATTGTACACATATCAACTGTATCAAATTGCTTGCCATTGTGGGGAGGAACGAAGAGATTGGAATAAATAAAAATCAAAATTTTATAAAAGTAAATATTGAAAAGAAAAAAATTAATGAGAATATTAAAAAATTAAAATAACATTCTAAACTTGAAAAAGAGATATAGACTGATACAGTGTTGGTGGAATTGTGAACAGATTCAACCATTCTGGAGAGCAATTTGGAACTACAATCAAAAAGTTATCAACCTGTGCATACCTTTTGATCCAGCAATGTTTATACTGGGTTTATATCCCAAAAAGGTATTAAAGAAGGGAAAGGGACCCATATATGCAAAAATGTTTGTGGCAGCCCTTTTCATAGTGGCAAGAAACTGGAAACTGAGTGAATGCCCATTAGTTGGAGAATGGTTGAATAAATTATGATGTAGGAATGGTATAAAATATTATTGTTCTGTAAGAAATGACTAGCAGGATGATTTCAGAAAAAAACCTGGAGAGACTTACATGAACTGATGCTAAATGAAATAAACAGAACCAGGAGATCATTATACACAGTGACAAGAAGAGTATACGATGATCAATTCTGATTGACATGGCTCTCTTCAACAATGAGATGATTCAAACCAGTTCCAATTGTTCAGTGATGAAGACAGCCATCTACACCCAGAGAGATGCCTGTGAGAACTGAGAGAGGACCACAACATAGCATTTTCACACTTTCTGTTGATGTTTACTTGCATTTTGTTTTCTTTTCAGGTTTTCTTTTTTCCTTCTTGATCTGATTTTTCTTGTGCAGCAAGATAACTATAAATATGTATACATATATTAGATTTAACACATATGTTAATATTTAACATGTACTGGACTACCTGCCATCTAGGGGAGAGGATGAGGAGAAGGAGGGGGAGATTTGGAACAGAAGATTTTGCAAGGATCAGTGTTGAAAAATTATCCATAATATGTTTTGTAAATAAAAAGCTTTAATAAAATTAAATACATACATACCATACATACATACATATATATTTTAAAAAAAGGGAAAAAAAAGGTATAATTCTGTTTCTAGAGTGGAAGATGTGTGGTCCTAAGCTTCAGGGGTTTTGTGCAGCTATTTTCAGAGATTCCTCTAGAGGGTTGTATGTTTTTAGTTCTTCCAAGGTGGTGGGTTCTAATGATAGATGTATTTATTGACTATTCTCCTGGCCTGTGCTCTGTGCTTTGTGAGTAACCAGAAGCACTCTTTTCTGTGATAAAGGTCCCTGTTTCACCATGGAAGCAAGTTATTTTATGCTACTGCTCTTCCTCAACCTGGGACTGCCATCAGGACTGTGATCTGGATCCAAATATGGGCAAAGCAACTGAATTCTACTTTAGTGCTAACGAAAAGATCAGTGCAATCACCTGACCACTTGTTTGACCTTTTTTACTATCAGTGTGCTAAAGTGTTCCTATCCTCCTACTGGTCCAGTGATTCCCTAGTTCTGCTCCTTGTTTCCTGAGGCTGGGGCTGTATTGGAGTATGTATTGGAGTCCCCTATACTGGACTAAGCCTTGCTCTGTTCTAGGTGGGATACTCCTTTCTTGCTGCATTTCTAAACTAACTTTGGTGTCAGTGGGTTGAGAGGTCTAGAAACTGCTCCTATCACAATTTGGTCACCAGAGGTCTGCTCCTTGTTTGCTGATGCTGCTGACATTCCAAGTTTTCCTGGGCTGGAATTTTATCTCACTCTGTCTTTTTGTGGGTTCTGCTGCTCTGGAATTTGTTTTGAGTTGTTATTTAAAAGGATTTGGAGGAGTTTGGTAGAAAACTTAGTTGAGCCCCTGTCTTTATTCTGCCACCTCAAGTCCCCCTAAAGAATTGATCCATAAATGTTTTTTGACTAATTAATTGAATCTCCTATTTGCCTTCAGGGTTCAGCTCATATTCAACTTGTTAGATGAGACCTATTCTACTCCTCAAATGTTTATGCCTAATCTTCTCCAAAGTTTTTAATTTTTGCATATATTTCATATTATATTTGTACCTTTTGTCCAGTCCCTCTTCCACCAAAGTATTTAAGACTTTGAGGGAATTAATTTGTCTCTCTTCAGAAGCAGATATATCTCTGACAGGTAGTTTCCTATAAATAGAGTCATAATATTTCTAATATTGCTTCTAATATTAATATTACTACTAATTCTACTATTAATATTACTTCACTGTCTATTATACCTTTTAGCAAGATATAATTTCCTTTTTTATGCCATCATTCCTTTAATAAGTTTTTCCATATTGTTTTTTAGCTGAAACAAACAAATAAATAAATTATTCTGATTGTGACTTGGCATGGCAACAGCAGAGTCATAGTGTTTTAACTAAGCATTTTTACATATATTGTTTCATTCAATTTCACCACAACCCTATGAGGTAGGTATTGTTATTACTTTCCTTTAATAGATGAGGAAAATTGAGGTGAGAAAAGTTCAGTGTTTTGACTAAGTCGACAAAGCTAGTAAATGTCTTAGATGGAATTGTAATACTGATTTCCCTCACTTTAGCTTCAAAATTTAGTTTGATCTGTTTGTTGAAAAATGAAACTGGGCTTGAATAAATGAAATCTCTGGAGAGATATTTAAAATGTTTATGTATAAGTTAAATACAGCCTCTCTTTGGTTACTGGCCACCTACTGAGTAAGGAGCCTTGTATGGACCTATTTTTAAATAGTATTTTTAAGCATTCATTTTTACAAGATTTTGAGTTTCAAATTTTTATACTTCCCTTGATTCCCTCCTGATTTGTTAGAATGGTAAAGTATTTGATATAGGTTATACATGTGCTATCACATAAAGTATATTTCCATATTACAGTCATGAAAGAAGAAACAAATCAAAAGAAAAAAGTATACAAAAAAATAAAGTAAGTGAAAAAAGTATGCTTCAATCTGCATTTGGAGACCATCAATTCTTTTTAGTATTTCTTTTGTGAGTTCTTTGTAACTTGTCTTGGATCATTGTGTTGCTTAGAAGAGCTGAATCATTCACAGTTGATCATCACACAGTATTGCTGCTATGTGTAGATATTTTCATAGTTCTGCTCATTTTACTCTGCATTATTTTGTACAAGTCTTTCCATATTTTCTGAAATCTGCTCCTTCATCATACATTACTGAATAACACTAGCCATTTATATTATTCACATATCATAGCTTGTTCAGCCATTCCCAAAGAGATGGGCATTCCCTCAATTTCCAATATGTTGTCATCACAAAAAGGGCAGTTATAAATATTTTTGTACATATGTGTCCTTTTCACTTTTTTAAAATGATCTCTTTGATATACAGATCTAGTACATGTATTGCCAAGTCAAATATGCAGTTTGGTTGTCATTGTTCAAAATTTCTCTCCAGAACTGTTGGATCAATTCACAACTCCATCAATAATGCATCAGTGACCCAATTTTCTTAATCCTAACACTTATTATTTTTCTTTTTTTCATATTATCTGATCTGATAGGTGTGAGGTAATACATAAGAGTTAGTATTTTTTAATTTGCATATCTCTGATAAAAAATTATTTACATCAAGAATTGATGGTCTCCAATGCAGATTGAAGCATACTTTTTTCACTTATTTTATTGCAAATAGATGGCTTTAATTTCTTTATTGAAAAGCTTCCTGTTCATATCCTTTGCACATTTATCAACTGGGGAATGCCTTGTATTCTTATAAATTGACTCAGTTATCTAATATTTGAGAAATAAGGTCTTTATCAGAGAGTATATTTTTAAGGATTGCTTCCCAGTTTTCTGCTTTCTTTTTAAATTTGCTTGCATAGGTTTTGTTTATACAAAAGCTTTTAAATTTAATATATTTGGGGAAACTAGGTGGTACAGTGAATAGCACCATCCCTGAAATCAAGAGGACTTGAGTTCAAATGTGGCCTTAGACACTTAACACTTCCTAACTGCATGACCCTGGGCAAGATACTTAACCCCAATTGCCTCAGGAAATAAAAAAAAAACCTAATATATTCAAAATTATAAATTTTTACATTTTGTTTTGCTTCTCTCTCGTTTGGTAATTCAATCTCTCCTTTAAGAACTTGGATGCTATACCATTTGCTGAGTGTGTATATATATTTAATATTATCATTATCTTTTTTTAAAAAACTTTTTAGCAAGATACAGTTTCCTTACTTATTTTTGCTTGGTCTGAAATAATGGATTGCTACTCCTTTTTTTCTCCCTTCAACTGAAGCATAATAGATTCTGCTCCAGCCCCTTCAAATTACTCCATGTGCGTCTATGCATTAAGTGTGTTTCTTGTAAATAATGCATTGTAGGATTTCTATTCTGTTATCAATTTCTTTTTTTTAATGGGACATTTCATCACATTCTCATTCACAGATATGATTACTAATTGTATATTTCTCTCTACCCCATCTATCCTCCTGTTTGTCCTCCTTTTTCAATATACTGAACAGTAACCTTGAAGCTATGACATAATGCAAAGTCACAGTATTGTTCTTTAATTATTTCTTTTGGAGGATTAGAAGGCAATTTAAGAGAGTTAAGAGTATGAAAAAAGTGAACAAAATGTACAACTAGCTTGTAAATGTATTTCTCTTATTTGGCATTCATTAAAAATATATTTTGGAGTTCCAAATTCTCTTCCTCCCCACCATCTCCTCTCTACACATTTAACAAACAAGACAAATCTATATCAATAATTACATCTATATCTATGTCTATGTATATATATCATAATATATATGTGATATCATTTAAAGTCATATTTCCATATTAGCCACATTGCAAAAAAAAAAGTGTTTAAAAAAAGAAAATTAAAAAAATGTTGTAGTCTGTATTCAGATATCATCAGTCCTTTCCCTGACAGAAAATGACATTTTTTTTTTATCATGGGTCCTTTAGATCTCTTTAGTATCATTGTTTTGATCAGAGAAGCTAATTAGGTCTTTCAGAGTTGATCATTTCTATAGTGTTCTCCTGGGTTCTGTTCACTTAACTTTGCATCAGTTCTTATAAGTCTTGAGGCTTTTATGAAACCAGCCTGTTCATCCTTTCTTAGAGCACAATAGTATTTAATCAGAATCATATATGTTTAATTATTTCCCAGTGGTTGGACATTCACTCAATTTCAAATTCATTGCTGCCACAAAAAGAACAACTTCAATTTATTTTTGTACATGTAAGTCATTTTCTCTTTTATTTGATATTGGCAGCATACATCACTAGTAGTGGCATAATTGGATCAAAGGGTATGCATACTTTTACAACATTATGGCCATAATTCCGAATTATTTTTTCCCAGAATGGTTAGACTAGTTCACAACTCCACGAATAGTTAGTTCATCAGTGTTTCATTTTTTTTCCATAGTCCCACTAGCATTTATCCTTTTTATTTTAGTCATATTAGCAAATCTGATAGGTATAAAATGGTAACTTAGAATTGTCTTAATTTGCATTTCTCCAATCAATAGGAACTTAGAATATTTTTTTTTCTTTTGGCAAAGCTTCAAATTCTTCTGAAAACTACATCTTTATATACTCTGGTCTTTTATTAACTGGTGAATTACTCTTATTTTTTTTTAAATATAAAATGGGCTCAGTTCCCTGTATATTTGAAAAAAAACATGTCTTTATTGGAGGAATTTGCCTTTAAAATTCTACTAGTTTTCAATTTTCCTTATAATTTTGGCTATATTAATTTTGTTTGTGCATAAGTGTTCTAATTTTATATGCTTCAAATTACCTGTGTTATTTACCATGATCCTCTTATTTGATAATAAATTTTTCCTTTATACATAGATTTGAGTTATTTTTTTTCTAGAGTATCCTAGTTTATTCATCATGTCATTCTTTATATCTAAATTATTTACCCATTTTGACCCAGTTTTGATATACAATGTGAGATGTTGGTCTTTGCCTAGTTTCTGCAAACTGCTTTCTAATTTCCCTAGCAATTTTTGTCAAGTGCTGAGATATTAAGCCAAAATTTTGCATTTTTGGATTTACCAAAAATAGATTATTATGGTAATTTACTAATGTATATAATGTAATAATATATTTCACTGATCCATGACTATTTCTTAGCCAGCCTCAGATTGTTTTGATGATTATTTCATAATGTAGTTTAAATCTACTACAGCTAAACTGCCTCTGACATTTTTCCACTGATTCTCTTGATATCTTTATTCTTCCAAATTGTTATTATTTGTCTTTCTAACTCCATAATATAAACTGATTTCTTAAAGACAAGAAATATTGTGCCATTCTTCATAGGAATTTGTCTTAGGAGTGTGTGTGTGTGTGTGTGTGTGTGTGTGTGTGTGTGTATGAGAGAGAGGAAAGGAGGAAGATAGAGAAAGACAGAGGAAAAGAGAGAGTGAAGGAAAGAGAGAGGAAGGGGTGGGGAATCAGGCAGTTGGGGTTTTGACTTGCCCAGGGTCACGAAGCTAGTAGTAAGTGTTAAGTGTCTGAAGTCATATTTCAACTCAATTTTCCTGACCCCAGGGTCTGTGTTCTATCCACTGCACCATCTAGCTTCCCCAAAAATTATATTTTAATTGAGAATTATTTTAGTTGATTCTTATGTAAAGGTTCCTTATTTGAACTTGTTTTCTTGAGTTGCTCTATTTTTCAGAGAAGAAGTCCATCCTGAACTAATATAACTGTGGTATTTTGTAACTGAATGCTATTAAAATCTTGGTGCCCTTGAAAGGCAAACCTCATTCTGACTGGTCTGGCCAGAATGATAAACTGTTAGTGCAGCTGGGCATAATTGTTAACATTATTTAACTATTAGGGGCTAATATTTCCAACAGAGCAAAAAAGAACCCAAGTCTTACTTACTACTCCTTCACTTGTGGAGGAGAATCTACCCTTATCTTTCCTTTTAGGCAGGGAATTAGTCATTTCCCCTCCTCTGTGACTTCCTCTTTTCTCTGTGCCTTAAATATCCAAGGCTTTCCTTGTATTACTGGAGTCCTTTGTTGTATAAGGAGTGCCACACACATCATTTTTTTTTCTATACATGTTTAGTGGAGTTGTGAGTTTTTGCTAATGCTTGCCACAGACTTTAAGATAGTCACATAGTTTTGACCCCATTTTATAGGTGAAGAAACTGAGTTCCAGAGTAGTGAAATGATTTGCTTTAAATTACCTATTAACATATTTCTAAATGAGTCAGATCTAGACCCCATATCTTCTGAGTAATTTTGCATACCTAATGATATTTTTAAGAATAAAAGAATAAAAAAATAAATTATTAGTCATAGCCACACAACCAAATCTAGGGAGAAGAAAAAGAAGAAAAGCAAAACATCATTTCATTACAATATCATAACCTGAGTTAGAGCAGGGATCATGACTTGTACATCCCCAAAGCCCTCTCACATACTCTGTAATCCAAACAAATGGAAGATATCTTTCTTTCTTCTGCCTTGGTGCCTTAGTTCAGATTGCTATCTAATTCTGTAATGATGTTCTCATTTCCACCTGTTCCAACTATTAATTTATTAGACCTCTAGATCAAATTTTACCTTCCTTGCTTCTCTGATTTGAAATGCTTTTTTTCTTTGTTTTTGGTTTTGTTTATGTCTTCACCCAATTTAATAATATTTTGTATTAATCATAATTGTCAACATTATTTAACTATATAACATTTATATAGTGCTTACTATGTTTCAGGCAAAGCACTAGTCTTTTTACAATAATCATCTTATTTGATCCCTGTGAGGTTGGTACTATTATGAATTCCATTTTTTGAATAAAGAAACTAAAGCAAACATGTTCAGTGACTTGTCCAAAGTCACATAGCTAGTATCTGAGGCTACATTTGAACTGAGGCAGTATCCTATCTTCTGGATCACCTTAAGACCTTCTAGGTCCCCAGGAGCCAGCCTCATTGTTAGCTAATAGCATTAATCACTGTCCATAGGATTGTGTTATAATTATAACTAACATTTTATATCATTTGGAGATTTACAGAAGTCTTTATATATTACAAAAAATATATCTCTGGGAAGAAGAGACTACTATCATCTTCATTTTACACACATAGATAATAAGGCAGATAGTATTTAGATGACTTGTAGAAGTTTGTAGAGCTAAGAAAAGATTGCAATTGTTATTGAACTTATATCTTTTTGATTCCAAGTTTAGGGTTCTGCCTACTATATCATGTGCCATACCCACTATAACAACACAACAAATTTCTTGAACAAGATTTCTAGGAAGCAGGTATGATCAGTTTAAAAGCACTAGTGTTGGCTGTTGTACCATCCATATTCTCATGTTTACTTTACATTGTTTTAAAATTCAAGGAGCTATTCTAATAATGAAGAAATAGAAGAGGATAAATTATTTTTTATTAAACTTTTAAATTTTCAAAACACATGCATAGATAATTTTCAACATTCAGCCTTGCAAAGCCATGTTTTCCAATATTTTCCCCTCCCTTCCCCTAGCCCCTCCCCTACACAGCAAGTAATCCAACATCTGTTAAACATGTACAATTCTTCCCTACATATTTCCATGATCATCATGCTACATTAAAAAAAAAATCAGATCAAAAAGAAAAAAATGAGAAAGAAAACAAAATGCAAGTAAACTACCACAAAAAAGTGAAAATATATTTTGTAATCCACATTCAGTCCCCACAACTCTCTCCCTCATGCAGATGGCTCTCTCTATCACAAGACCTTTGGAACTGGCCTGAAACACCACACTGTTGAAAAGAGCCATGTCCATCATAATTGATTATTGTATAATCTTGCTATTGCTGTGAACAATGTTCACCTGGATCTGCTCATTTCACTTAGTATTAGTTCTTGTAAGTCTCTCCAGACCCTTCTGAAATCATCCTGCTGATCATTTCTTACAGAACAATGATATTCCATAACATTCATATACTATAACTTATTCACGCATTCTCCAATTGATGGGCATCCACTCAGTTTTCAGTTTCTTGACACTACAAAAAGGGCTGCCACAAACATTTTTGCACATAGGATAGGGGTCATTTTACTTTTTTGTGATCTCATTGGCATATAGGCCCAGTGGAGACACTAATGGATCAAAGAGTATGCACAGTTTGATAACCCATTGGACATAGTTCCATATTGCTCAATGATCAATTACTTCAAAGCTGTTTCTCTGAGAAGTGTCACATCTTGTCTCGTCAGGATTCCTTCCCAAGGATAAAGGCTTATAGGAGCTCTACTGCTGGTTATTTTGAATCTAGCCACAATTTTCCTTTGTGTTTCAGAAAGTGACAGAATAAAGCATTTGCAGAAGCCTAATAGTTTCTCTATCAAAATTCTGAAGTGTAGAATGTTTTCATGTGAGCACTTAGTGTCTATAATTCATCAACTTTAGAATAAATATACCATATGAAAAGGCATACCAGCCAGTAATCTACTCACCAGGGTAGGGGAGGAAGACAAAATATCAAGAAAGTAAATAGTTGCAAATTACTTTTAAAAGCTAACTGTGTTTCAAGTAGTAGGACCTGATGTTATATCTAGTTATGTTATTACAATATCATTAACCATTATTCATGTTAATTCATATAGTTTATGATAAGTGTCTAGAGTCTAGAAAAAAGGTTTAAAAAAAACTAGGAAGGTAATGATAATTTTGACTCTATATACTACATTTCAAGAAGGAAATGGAGACTGTAGAAGGAAACAAGGAAAAAAGAAGAATAAAGATAAGAAGGAAAAAAGAATATTATATTTATAGTGTTTTAAAAATAGTTATTTTTTCTAATATGTAAATATAAAATAACTCACAATGTTTCTTTTTAATAGATTTTTTTTTGAGAATTGAGGAAGGAAATGGAACAAAAGCTTAAAAACCACTTGCAAATGAAAATACTTTTTCCTCCATATTGTGCTTATTCATTTAAAACTATCTCCAATGAATTTGTCAGATTCCAGATTTTTATTCCTCCTTCATATAGAACAATTCGTCTTATCTTTGAAATGTACTTGGATGACTTTAGTTTCTCAGAGTCTCTAGTGAGAGTTAGGTGAACCTGGACACCAAAACATGTCCTGGTAGGGACTTTCCAGACCTCATATTTAGAAATTCTACTACTGCCTGAATGCACCATATGTAATATTGCTTAGATAATATTATTTTAGAGAGCTATTCATCAATTATACCTCATTTTCTTTAAATGATTCATGTCCCAAACACCCATCATTAACTTCTTTGATTATATGCCTTACACAATTTCTTCAGCATAATACCATATTTTTAATACTTTAGAACCTTCTTTTACCAGTTCTATGCGTCTGCATTGCTTATTAGTCATGTGATTCTTACCTTCAGTTTTGGTCTGTTGAAATCCATGACTTTCAGGAAAACAAGTCTAATATCTGGTATAACTAGAAGAATACCAGTATTAAAAAAATCTTGTGACATAAAATAATCTGATTTTGGAGCACTTTCAGAGAGCAATAATAGCTGACATTGATAAATTACCTTATAGTTTGCAAACTAAATTAGTAAATTCATAAAAAGTATTTATTAAGCATCTCCTTTTTGCCAGGCACTATGATTAAGAGCTAGGGACACAAAGAAAGTCAAAATATAGTTGTTGCCCCTGGAAGTTTGTGTGTGTGTGTGTGTGTGTGTGTGTGTGTGTGTGTGTGTGGACAAAAATAAACACACACAATATTTACACAGGATAAGCAGAAAATAATGTCAAGTAAGGTGGAAAAATTAAAATAGATTGAGAAAGGTTTCATGTTGAAGGTGTGATTTTAGATAAGACTTAAAAGAAATAATTATATATATATATGAACATATATATATATATATATATACATATATATATATATATACACACATATATGTATATATATATATGTGTGTCTATTTGCTTCCATTTCAACTGTCATGAAAATGCTGAAGATCACCAGGCAAGATAAAATGCTGGACACTGAGGTTCTTTCTCAAACTAAACTGACAAGCATTCAAACTCTAGTACAGAGAGGCACAGTTCCAAAGGATGGGCCATGTTGTTTGAATGTCAAACATATACTTTTCTAAAAGACTATTTTATACACAGAGAAAGCAGTCATATGACAGTTAGAAAAAAAGCAATACAAGGATACTCTCAAGAGGTCCAAGAACTTTAGAATTGATTATATGACATGGGAAACTCTGGTATGGGATCACCAAGCATGACAAGCCTTCATCAAAGAAAGTGCTCTTCTATATAAGAAAATTATAATTGAAGTAGCCCAAAAAACAAGAGATGTTCAGATTTAGAGAATCCACCTGATATGTTCACATGGACTATTTGTGCCCAATCTATAGCAGAGCATTCCAAGCTCATATTGGTCAGATACATAGTAATTTGATTCTAACATAGAGATGTCATTCTGGTCCTCTTCAAGAATGAAGGACAACCAATTTACCAAGCTAGAGAGAAGAAAGGTAAACATGCTGAGGTATGAATGATAGCCAAATAAAATGATAAAATATTTATTTTTATAATAACCCATTGAAATAAAGTAAGAATGTTAACACTTTATAGAAGAGGAAACAGGCTCAAAGGTCAATTTGTTTTCTTACAAGAGCTTATTAGTAATAAAATGTTCAGGAGCCCAGAGCTATGATACAGTGTTTGTTCTGTGAGGTTTTCCTTATCTATCCATTATATCATGACAAAAGTCTTCCCATGGTAGTATAGAACTGCGAATATAATTAACATGTTTAACTCACAACACACTTAATTGTCTACTTCCTACAAGTTACTGTACCTTGCTACATCCTCATCTCAATTCTACTGTCCTAGCATTTTCTTTGTTGTTAAACTCAAAAAATTATGTCCAATACTTGCCTCCACCTAATCATCACTAAGTCCCTCTTCAACTCTTAGAATACGGTTTTTACACTGACCACTATAATACAGATTAGTTTCTACAGAAACTATTGTCTTTAAGGTCACTAGTGACTTTCCTTTTTTCATTTCTCATTTTCTTTTACCCACCTTGAGCTTATGGTGCTATTGAATAATATTGCTTCCTGGATGCTCTATTTTCCCTCAGCTCTGAGTCTTTCTCCAATCTGACTTTTTACTTTCTAACCAGTTCTTTTTGATGTCCTTCACTGAGAGGCCTTACCTCTCTTCTGAAGTGCACAATTGCTGAGATTTTCTCTTTGACTTGCCTTAAATCTCATACCCATGTTTTCTTTCTTGGTAGTCTTATTCATTCTCACACCTATGGTTTCAACAACCATCATTATGCAGATGACTCTCAAATATATTTATAATTAGTACTAGATATTTTTCTGAGTTCCAATCCCATATCTGCAATTATTTACAATGTATTTTCCATCCATAAGTCTCATGAACTCCGCAAATTTAGTATATATAAACATGATCTTAATATTTTTCTCTAAATTTCCTTCTTCTACTAACTTTACTATTTCCTTAACTAGAATCACCATTTACCTAATTTCTAGTGTACCATTCATGTTGACATTTTTATTATTGTTTATATAATGAATTTTAGTGAGAAATTGTATTTTAGGAAATTAAAAAAATATTCCAAAGTTCCAAAGCTTAGTCAATATCATGTTGGATTTGATAAGAGATAAAAACTTACATGTATTTTTATATTCCAGAATGACCTTGTCAGTCTTCAAAACATTTGATTTATTTGTCTATACTTAACTGTATACCACCTTCTTAGAGAAATAATTTAGAATTAATTTATGAATAATATTTTATTTTTTCCAATTATATGCAAAACAATTTTAAATATTCTTAAGTTCCAAATTCTTTCCCTTTCTTCCAATCTCCCCTTTCCCTAAGATGCCAAAGAACTTGGTATAACTTTATACGTGTGTAACCACAGAAGATATATTTTCATACTGCTTATGTTGTGAAAGAAAACAGAGATAAAAAAGTCAAAACAAAACAGCCCCCTCCCCCTCCCCCCCCAAAAAAAAACCCTACAAAAATAAGAAAATAGTTTGCTTTGATCTGCATTCAGACTCCATCACTTCTTTCTTTGGAACCTAGAAGCATTTTTCAAGATGAGTCCTTTGCAATTATCTGGGATCATCGCATTGCTAAGTTACTTGCAGTTGATTATTGTATAACATTTCTATTACAATTTGTATTATTCTCCTCGTTCTAGTTTTCATCAGTTCATATAAGTTTTTCCAGGTATATTTTTAAAATGATTTACAAATTTCAGCTTCGTATTCACTGATTTCCCCTTTTTTCTCTTCAAGAATTTAGATCATATTTCTTAGCCTAATTTTTTTTTTTTGCCCAGAGCATTTTGAAAAACAAAAGTTTTGTAAAACTTTATAAAGTCTCACAAAAGGTGTTAAATTGCTTTCTATTATTTTATTTTTCTAAGTTTTCTCTTCCTTGAAAATTATAGACTTAGCTAAGTGGGAGGAGAAACATGTTTTACTGGTCAGAAAGCCAAAAATCTATTTCTTTGCTAACATCTTCTGTTTGAGGACAACATTTAAAATGGATTCATCTGTTACACCTTCTGTTAGAAATATCCTACAGATGCTTAATGCCCAGCAAGCATTGATATCCGAGTCTTAAAATAATTTACCATTGATTTATGTAGATAAATCAGCTTCCTTTTTGGTTTACAATGTCTCTAAAAAGGATGCTGAAGCCTAAGCCATTCCTATTTTCATATTTTCTAAAATCAACAAACACCTAGTAAAATAAAGAAAATTCTGAAAATCCAGAATGACCCAAAGGTTTGGAAAAACAAACATTTAACACAACTGCTCTCTTAATAGTACATCTTTCATTATACTTTTTCTCCTTGAATAATAAAGGGAAAATGTATTACATATGCCCTATAAAATATGCCAGAAAAAAAGGAATATCTTTGAAGATCACTTCAAAATCACATTTCCCAAATGAAACACTTACAGTTTGCATGACTAATCAATTCTGACTTTTTCATCCCAAGTAGACATTGAATTCTTGCAGTGAATACTTGCACTGTATTGCAGTGAACTGCTAGGTATTAGATGGAAGCAGAAGAAGTTGGATTTGGGGATTTTCAATAGTATTATGGAACAAAATAGCTCTGAAAGAACGCCACTGATGTTCCAAAGCAATGTTTCATAAAGGACATGATGTCTGATATTCAAAAATGAATGAGTGGGAAGAAACAGTGTAAAGTTGCTTCATTATTTTAGTCTGCCAATACACAAACCTAAATATAACTCAGTAGATAATGAAAATGAATATTATTTATCTTGTTCTTTTTGAGAGATTATTGGGTTGGTATTTTAAAACAACATTAACATGTTAAAGAGGCTCAATACACATTTGTTAAATGACTAATTCATTGATTATTTCTGGGACATCTCTGCAGTTAGTTATTTTAGTGGGATTTGAAGAAACATGCTTGCTAACATGGATAATCTCTCTATCAGTACAAATGTATACCTTTGAGATCATGTAGGTGGTGGAAATAGATTTGTTATTGAACAATACTGTATGATTTTTTCTCTGACCGCATCTGAGGTTTTCTTGATATAGATACTGATACAGTTCGTGTTTTCCTTCTCCAGTTTGTTTTATTGATGATGAAGTGAGGCAAGTAGGAATAAATGATTTGTCCAAGGTGATATGACTTGTAAGTTTCTGAGGCTGGATTTGAGTTCATTAAGTTGAGTAGTGGATCGCTCTCTCTTCTCTCTTTTCTCTCTCTCTCTCTCTCTCTCTCTCTCTCTCTTTCTCTCTCTCTCTCTCTCTCTCTCTCTCTCTCTCTCTCTCTCTCTCTCTCTCTCTTCTCTCTGTGTGTGTGAGTACATATATGCATATTATATATGGTTTCCTGAGGCTTGAACCTCAAAATGGGAATGGTGGACAGGAGTGTGGATCAAATAATCTTTTGATACCAATTCTAAAATATCTATATCTCTATTAAGCCCCATCTATAGAAAAGAAAACTGAAGCTGAGAAACTTGCCTGGTTTCCCATAAATTTATTGGCAGTCTGCCCAAATTTAAGCTCTCTTATATGAAATACAGTTCTTATTCTACTGTATTTCTCTGGAGTCCATTACAACAATACCTCTATCACTTCATATTGGGATTTGTTTGATGGAACAGAAAAAAAAAAAACCTGAATGTAACTTCAAAGCACAGGTGAACATGACACAACAATAACAACAACAACAAAATAAATGACAAGAAAATGATATACTTTGGTCCCATTCTGTTTGTGAGAGTTATATTGTTTTATCTCTTTAACTTTCACTGCTTGTTCAACTGGATTTCCCTGTTCAGTTAAAATATTGTCTACTCCTTTGCCCCCCTCCATATTCAGTTACCCAAATATTTCTATAGTATTGATTTTCTTTTCTTTTTTCATATATACGATCTGAATTTCCTCTAAATGTCATTTTCCTGCAAAGGACCTCATGGAGAACAATAGAAGTGGTATCCTACTATGTATTATGGAAGTCATGTCTATTTAAAAATTATTTTAATTCTAACTTAAACATCAAATAAAATGAGGATTTCTTTATATAGATAGAAGGGGAAACTGTAAAATTCAGAATCCCAATTACATTATAGCTTGTTTTCTTTTTTAAATGCATAAATTCAGTAACTTTTAAGAATGTCTTGTTTTGGGGCAGTTAGGTGGTGTAGTGGATGGAAAACCAGCCCTGAAGTCAGGGGGACCTGAGTTCAAATCTGATCTGAGACATTTAACACTTCCTAGCTATGTGACCCTGGCAAGTCAAAAAAAAAGTTTTGTTTATACTATCTTTTAATTTATTATTATTATTAAGTTTTGCATTATTACTGATGATCCAGACTCTCCTAAACCTCGGCTGTACAATTCAGGCTAACCTAAGTTAAAGTATGTCGAGGCATCCCCTTGATGTAGCCAGAAACAACAGGGAGCATATGGGATTTTCAAAGTACAACAGAGGGGCTAGAATGAGAATCAATAAAGAGAAAGCACAACAAATAAGAATGGGAAGAAAAAATATAGAAATGAAAGATGAGACATCTTTAGGAATATGTTTTAAATGGGAGAAACACATGAAAGAAAATATGCCTGTAGACTTCATACAAGAAAATGTGCATAAGTGTTACACAGGATGAGAAGACATGAATATATTAGGATTTGCCCCACAAGAGGGAGTGATTGCCCTGATGATTTTTATTCTTCCCTCCAATCCATCTTTCATATAGCTTTCACAACAATATTCCTAAAGCAGAGGACTGATCCCATCATCCTTCCTGTTTATCCTTATCAACTACAAAACTTCTATTTGATATTTAAAGAAGTTCAACACCAAGAGCCCTACCTTCATCCCCACCTTTTGATCCCACTTTAGTTACACATTATTTCCCACACATCCTTTTTGGTTCAGTCAAACTGACCTTCTTGCTGTTCCTCAAACACAATGTACTATTCATCTATGTCTTTATATAATCTGTACCCCATTGCTGTAATACAATCTTTTCTTAGCTATGTCTTTAATAATCTCCAGTTTCCTTCAAAGTTCAATTCAAAGGTCATATATTCCCTGTGACATTTTCTGATTTAACTATCACATATTTTATTGTTGTTCTGTTCTTTCAGGCATGATTGATTCTTTGTGACCTTATTTGGAGTTTTCTTGGCAAGAGTGCTAAAATGGTTTCTCATTTCCTTTTCCATCTCATCTTTAAAGATGAAGAAACTGAGGCAAACAGGGTTAAGTGACTTGTACGATATCACACACAATTTATAAGTGCCTGAAACTGGATTTAATCTCATTTTCCTCCAGAACTGGTGCGCTATCCAAAGTGCCTGCCATGTAGTTGCCATGTCTCTTACTTTCTGCATTCTTAAAAAATTACTTTGTGTTAAATACATAATTATACTTGTGTGAGTGTAAATTTCTTCCCCATATATAATGAAAGCTCCTTGATGAGCAATACTAGGTTTTTTTAAATATTGTTTTTACTTTATTTTTCTTTGTATGCCTTTAATATAGAATACTGCTTGATATCTGAGATATAATTAGTAATTGTTTTATTGATGTCTGAGATATAATTAATAAATGTTTTATTGATTGGTACATTGATGTGTTAAAGGAAAGAAAGTAAAGGGACAGAGGATTTTGATTATTCACTTTCTGGTATAAACAATGCAGAATATGAATTATACGTATTATTTGTGTGTTTCCAGAAACAGGGTACCTAGTGGTGGTAATAAGATATGGAAACAAAAATCCTATAGAATAAAAGTCAGTTACACATCTGTTACAGAAGGACAGAAAACTAGGCATGTTTTATGCATAATGGTTTGTTATTTTATTGTCTTCTTGTGTAAGGGATAAGTAGGGAGATCTTGACAGTTTCTAAGAACCTTTCAGTTTGTTTACATGTAAAGAAAAACCAGATAGAAGGGAATATTTTAGTAAAGAACAAAATTTTAGGAATGTAGAAAAACCATGATTAAAAAAAAAAGGTGAACAATATGATTATTGTTAAGTTAAACAAGGAAAAGGTATTAACCACTTAACTTGTGCTTGATACAAAGAAAGGAAGGAAACTAAAGTAATTCTTGCTATCAAGGAATTCATAATCTAAAGGCTATATGTAAATATATGTGTTTATAAAATATATATGCACACACATCTGTGTAATCATATGTGCATGCATACATATGTATGAATTTACATACATTGTATATAGATATATACTTGTACATGCATAAAATACATATATATATTTGTATATGTATTTTTTTGTATGACATATAAAAGAAAAATTAGTTTCTGCGGAGGGGAGGCACAGTCCTTAAGACTATAGTTTATTAGGTGAAATTTTAGATCTGCTAGTAGCCAGGGAAATCATGAAGCAGAGGGAAATAATTCCAGGCATGGGGAGAAGTCAGAGAAAATGAATGAAGTTGGAAGATGAACTATTGTGTTTTACTTATGTTACTTCACTGATAATGTGAAAGGAAGTAAGAGCATGCAAGATAGAAAGTGACCAGGTTACCAAAGGCTTTAAAAACCAAACAGGAGTTATCAAACAAGAGAGTGACGTGTTTATATCTTTACTTTGCAATGACCAATTCCATAGTTAAATGGAATGAGTAATGAGAGACAGTGCTAAGAAACCAACCAGAAAGCTATTAGAAGAGGCTATATGTAAGGTGGCAAAGTTATTCATTAATGCAGCTGTGTGTTAGAGGAAGAAAAAAAATAAGAAATATTTAGAATGGTATGAGGACATCATAAATGAATTTACTAATTAGGAAAAAAGAACAGATAGTATGTGAAATCTATATACCATGATATTTTAAAAAAGCCTGTCCAGGAGACAGAAGTGAAGAAAAGATATAGTTGTACTTAGTTTTAAATAAAAAATCCTTAGAACTAGGTGGTTACTTTTGGGGATGGGGGATTTTGCAAGGAAAAGAGAAAAAGAATGAACAAAGAATGAAATTTCAGGAATCAGGAAAAGTTGAATTACTAAAGCCTAATCAGCATTTTAGAGAGTAAGTCAGAAGTAATTATAGAAATGAGAAAAAAGGAAAATGCATCCTCAAATCTAATGTGTTTATAAGAAAAATAATGTTTAAGATTTATGTGAACTTTTGTTTGATTTTTGGTAAGTAGAATCTGGGAATACGATTTATCTTAAAGTCTGGGGTATAAATAGCAACAAGGCAATATTAGTTATGACCTGAAATTTATTTCTGTAGGAGGTATGGGGTCAATAATTCAGATATATTGAGTTATGGAACACCTGCTAATTTATGAGGGATAGGAACAATCAATTATTGACATTTAAGTAGATAGGCATCATAGAAGTGAGAGAGTTAGTAATAATGGCATAATTAGGCAAATTTTCACTTTGATCTGAGTCTGTGAATTAACATCAAACCATATCTTTAGCAATGTGGGCCTAAGGAATCTCTAGAGTAAAATCCTCCAATGTTTCATCAATATTTTCTATAAAATAATAGTTTCTATGAAGAAAGTAAATCAAGTCTTACAAACTCAATAGTTTCAAATGAATTGAAATCCTTTAAGAACTGAAAGCACTTTGTCAAATTACTCCACTAAGTACTAAAGGTATAGTAGTAGAATCTGTGACATGTTGGGCAAAAAATTTTACTTCTCCTATTTGTGATTTGCATTACTATCTGTATCATGAGAACTATGAAAGGTTCCTGTGACCTGGTAGTCCAAGTCAAGGCCATTGATTTCAAATGTATGTATGGCCCAAGTCAGTTAGGGACTGCTTTCTATGGATGCATTAAGTCATCTAGACAGTTATAAAAAGTAGACAATACTAATTTATTAACTTATGAATCTTCTCAGAAAGTCCTTGAAAACATTTAAGGTGTCACAATTGACTAGTTTCAATGTCAGACAGTAATTTAAGGATAATTTTTGGATGTAGGGTGTGGCAGAAACAATGTAAGTAGAAAAGAATCCCAGGTCAAGGTCATCACCTAACGCAGGGTGAAACAAGATGATAGTGTAGGTTTAAACAAATGGGGTGCACTCAGATTGCTCCAAATATTAGCAAATGAATAAGACTGAAGTTGTATCCTTTTTCTTCTTGCCATATTTAATTGCCATCTAGGTATTAACAGTCTTGGACTTATCTGATACTGATCATAGACATGTAAGTTGACAGATCTTAGATAAATATAATCTCCAAATTAAACAAGGTTAGAATTGGTAAAGTACAACAATATCTTCCTTAAGTGCCAAGAATCAAATCAAATAACATATGCAAAAGTCTACTCAAGAGAATAAAGCAACCTAAAATGAATTTTTGTTACTATTATTGCTTTAATACTAATTTTTTGAAAGAAATAAATGTACCAAAATGTGAAAATCAACGTGAATATATACATAAAGGATGAAAAAGTGTTATTTTATTTTGTACTAAATGTATTAGATTACATGTCATGTATAGAAACAATGAGCATTGAAAAAGTCAGTTTGGATGTAAAACAAAGAAGAGATCCAGTAGTAAATAATAACTTTACAAGAAAGATTTGATGGATTGTCTTTAGTAGATTGTCATCATTTTGGGGAGGCTTCATCATTAACTTTTCATTGAACTTTAAGAAGAAGGGACACATTTTTAAAAGAAGTATCATTTTTCACAGACATTTAATCTTTGTAATTCAAAAACAAGTATGTAGATTCAATGTGCTATTTAAAAACTTGGATTTTACAGGGGGAAAAAACTAAGATATTGCCTACAACACAAACGTAATGGAAAATTGCCATTTGTCTGAATGAATTAGAACTTTTGGGAAAGTATGGTTTGACTTCTGTGGTTCCCTAATTGCTTCATGTGTCTTATTTCCTTAACTATATTGTAAACTGCTTAAGAGCAAAAAGCCATTTATCATATGACTTCCAGGGTTGACAACACAGTGCACCAAGAAGGTATCCGATCGATACTGATTAATTTAATCTACCAGAAAAAACGTATTTTATAATTATTCAGCCCCACTGTAACAAAGCACAATATTGCTTAATTAATGGGAGAGAGGTTGGACCTATGATTTCATTGCAACAGTAAACAGTATGCTGAAGTCTTTTGAAACACACTTGTGAAAGCCAGTTGTTAAAATTTCATTGTGAGCATTTTCTCTCTGAAATTGTTAAATACTACTCAGCAAGACTTGGTTTAATATTTTTTTGATCGTTTAGACATAAGAAAGTGATGGTAAAAATATTGTTGTTTGGTCTTTTTCAGTACTGTCTGACTGTCTTTGTGACCCCATTTTAATTTTTCTTGGCAAAGAATACAAGTGATTTGCCATTTCCTTTAGTTAATTTTATAGATAAGAAATTGAGGCTAACAGATTAAATGACTTATCCAGGGTCAAGTAACTAGCTAAATGTCTGAAGTCAGGTTTGAACACATGAAAATTATTCTTCCTGACTCAAGGCCTGACACCACCTAACTGCCTGAAAATATGAATAATTCAGTTGAACTTGAAAGATGTGTTATGCATGCATATGTTTATCTTCCTGAAGGGCTCATGGTCAAATATATGGACCAGCACTCTTAAGGTTATACTGAAAACTCTCAAAAGAGGAAACTCCTTTCCTAAAATTTATTGTGTTAAGAAGTTGTCTACAGAACTAAAAGTTTAGGTGATTTGCCCAGGTTCACATAACTATTAAGTCAGAGGTGGAGGATTGCACTTAGGCTTCCCTGACTTCAAGAATGGCCCTAAAAACAGTACACAAAGAGCAATACTAAGTATGTTATTTTAATTTACATTTATAAATTCTGTATGAAAAGAGTTCACAGAGTCTATCTCACCAGAAAATCTTTTTTCCTTCAGATTTTGAGGGCAAATTTTGTCTGACATATCAGATTCTCTTTGTTTCTGGGATTCTTTGGATGTATAATGTTAAAATGATTATTTTAACCTTACTGTTTTCATATGTAAATATGCCTTAACTCAATGCAAACAATTGGTTAGTCTGAATTTTCATTTTTACTGAACTCAATTTTACCTACTAGTTCAGCAATTAGGAATCCTTCAAACAGAGGCTAGGGAAGAAAATCTTTTCCATTTAATTCTTTCATAAGGTGCATCAAATACTAGCAAACTTCTTAAATAGTAAGGAATTCTGTTTGACATAAATTAAAATAAATAATAGGAAAATTGGTAAATTGTATTTCATTTGAAAAGGTAAGTGAAATTTTAAAATCACAAATATGTAAACCTGCATGGATGGCATAATTTCTTTAGGGGAAAAATGGCATAGTTAACATTAGGTCTAGATTTGGGGTACCTAAATGAAATTAGGGTTTAGTTGAGGTCTAGTGGCAGGTTTGGGGTACAGGGAGTCAAGCAAAGCTCCCCTGCAACCCGCTTGGATTCGGTCTAAGATACGGCAGTAAATGAGGTCTAGTAATGGTGCAAGTTCCCAATAAAAGCATTTATTGGCCCGAGAACTAGATTGATAAAAGAAGTTTATTATTGGGTAAGCAAGGTTAAAGTATAGGCGAAGGTAAAAATAAGGAGGGCACTGGACAGAGGGTCCAATGGACAGAGGGTCCTCACATGGCTAGCATGTTTGGAATCTCTGCAAAGAGGGTTTCCCAGAGTGGCCTTTTTATAATAGGAGACTTAGCTGGAGGGGTTTTTGGGTGTAACCCCAAAGTTGGCTCAGATCCAGGAGGGACTGGATAGGTCTGGATCTTCTATTGGAATTCAAAGGCACCAGGATTTGTGAGTCAAAGGGTAATTACATTCACTAGGAGGGGATGGGAATCTAGAAACTAATCTTTCCCACATCATTCCCGCCTCAAGCAGTTGGAACTTAAATTCTTTTAAGGAAAAAGACATGAGACAAAGTCTCTTATTGAGACAGAATTGAGGATTTTCTCTTTTCAGGATTTTCCAAGTTCGGGGGTCCCCTCTTTATCCCCTCTTCAAGCAGTCATCTCCAAAGGCATGTGGGAAAAGGGGTGCCGATCTCCTCTTAACTGCTTGGAGCTGGCAAGGGTCGTAGAGATTTGGGGTTCACGCCAGGAGGTGAGGCATGAGGTGTGGGATTTGGGGATGGCAGCAGTGCATCTAAGGGGTGTGTGTCCCGGTCAGTCGTTCCCAGTCAGTTGTCCCATGTTCTCCAGGCTGAAGGGCAGTTGAGAGTCCAAAGGTTGAACCAGATCTCTTGCAACAAATAAAAATGTTTTGCAGAGCAGTATGGCAGCTGCATGGCTAGGTAGATAAGAGTTTCAGAACTGGAATTAGTAAAATATGAGTTCATATTTGAATTCAGATATGTATTAGCTCTGACCTTTTTCAGTCGCTGTTTCTGCATCTATGAAATAAAAATAAAAACAGCTCTTTTCTCCTACTCTTTTTGTAAAGAGAAATGAAGCAATATTTTAAAGCACTTCATAAACTTGATGTTTGCCTCTCTTTTTGATGAGCACTTTCAAAGTTATTGATTGATTCTGATTTAACTCAAAATTCTCCAGGAGAGCCCTATCCTAATGATCCCTTATGAACTGGAGATGATCTTTGACTCTTGAGAACAATCATAGAACATGAGCTCTGGTGAATCCTATGCCACAGATTATTATTATTATTATTATGTGCCTGCAAATGAACTTGATTCCTTTTCTTTGATGATCTGCCTAGCAAAGTGCATTCTCTAGTTATAGATAGAGGCACATATGATGCAGTTTCTTTTTAAAGGATAAGCACAACTTCTAAAGTAATTTGAACTCACTTGTCAAATAGTCAAACCATATAGTATACTTTAACAAGGTGGAATCACTTCATTTACGTGTAATTTTTGTGTTGATAATTTTGCTTTACAATCATATTCTCAATTTTTTTTTATATATTCACTTTTCCTGGCTTTAAAATCATGCAACCAAACACCATTCTCAGCAGCACTTACATAAAGCTAAGACAAATAAAAAGGGTAATATATTTTGATGAATTAGTTCATTTTTGATCCTCATCATGCCCCAGTAACAGGAATATTACATTGTATAGAATAGGCACCAAATGTTTGTTAAATGAATGAAAGATTGAATATTTAGGTGATACACAATTATACTTAATGTATCCTACATTGTTGGGGAATACATTCTGCATATAAATTGCCAAGACAGATAAAACTGGCTTTGCTAGGTATATAAAGATATTTTATTTTAACTATATTTTTGGCAATCTTTCTAAAAGACACTACAATTCCCTGCCTGATTAAACAGAGCATACAAAACATAATTTAACTTTTTCTTGAATATTCAAGGTCATTATTACAAATATCAATAGTTTTATTCTGTTCTGTAACATAGCTCAAGGATTATTTAAGTTTGTAGGGTTTAGTCATTTAAAAAAAAAAAACTAAATTCTCCCAGATTGCCATGCTTTTTCTGATAGATATTATTTCTATCTTTTTATCTCAGTGGAAGCTATAATTTCTTAGTATTTCAATGAGGAGTATCCCTTCTCTGTTCGCTTATCTCTCTCATTTCGCCATCCCAAACTCTTGCTTCTAAACTTTGTTTTAATCTTGTATGAATACATGAAGTGATGGTTAGTGTAAATTCCTACCAAAACCTTAGGATTTACTATGGAAACAAGATAAGGAAAGATAATTAATCAGGAACAGTTTTGTGAAGAATTCTAGTCAATAGGAAATGAATTATGTTTTGTCCTCTCAGTAGAGCAGAAGTCTTTGGAGCAAGCTTTCCCTAACATTCATATACTATAACTTATTCGGCCATTCTCTAACTGATGGGCATCACACTCTGTTTCCAGTTGCTTGCCAATAAAAAAGGGCTGCCATAGATATTTTTGGACATACAAGTTTTTCCCTCTTTTTTGTGATTTCTTTGGGCTATACACCCAGCAGAGATACTACTGAATGACAGGGTATGTACAGCTTTATAGCCCTTTGGGCACAGTTTCAAACTGCTATGAGATAGTAACTGTAAAGCATTGTACACACATTACCTGGCACATAGTAAATATTACAAAAATGTCATAATTTTTCTCCTCCTCCTCTTCTTCTTCTCCATTCTTCTCTTCCTTCTCCTTTTCTTTCTTCTTTCTTCTTCTCCTTTTCCTTCTCCTCCTGCTCTTCCTCATTTTTCTTCATTGTTATTATTATTAATTCAGAGAAGTACTTGATTATGAGTGGAACCAGAGATGGCTATAATTTTTGAAAGGAAACTTATTTCAAAACAAAAAATTCTGATAAGCCTGGCTTGGTGACCAACAAAATAATATATGTTGATAGATTTTTCTTCTCCCCATGTAACTCTTCTTTTGTCATAATATACATTAGTTTTTTTATTATTATTATAGCTTTTTATTTACAAGATATATGCATAGGTAATTTTTCAGCATTGACAATTGCAAATCCTTGTGTTCCAACTTTTTCCCTCCTTCCTCCCACTCCTTCCCCCAGATGGCAGGTTGACCAATACATGTTAAATATGTTAAATATACATTAGTTTTAAAAAACACTTGTTAATGCCCCATACTTATGTAATTTTATTGTTTTTTTCCTAGAAAAATGTGATGAGCAACTTGTCTCTGCATTGCCTCATGTCGTTTTCAGCAGTTCATCTTCTATGTCCAGCAGCTATTCTCCAGGTTATGCCAAGCTCAATAAAAGAGGTGGTAAGTGTTTGTGTAGCCTATTCAGTACCTGTGTTCTTTATGGTAAATAAGAGCATGATTTCAGCTGATATCTACAGCTACCTGTCTACATGCAAAATATCATAGGTTATCATACCAAACACTAAAAGTCACCCCAAACCAGTCTCTCATTGGAGATCACATTCAGAATCACTAGATCCTTTCTAACATGTGGTCTTTTGGCAGACTTGTTAAAAACTTAGCACAGTTTGGATATATAAGGATTTTGTAGAAGTAGAATCATAAAAGAATGAATTAGAAATACCAAAGACATATTTATAGTTTCAATAGTAATGCAATGACAGGAATGGAAATCTCTGAATGTGATCAAACCTAGAACTATGGAGGGGCTTATAGACTCACCTGAGAAAATGGTGCAATCATTTGGATCCACAACAATAAAATATGTGTTAAATCAGAATTATAGTAATAACCTTATGAGATAGTTCCTTCTTTGTTTAATCATGATCTACATCCCATTTAGAAAGTTTGGGTGTGTTCTAGGCTTAGTTTTGGGACTTCTCTCCATGTTTTGCACTCTCTCCTTTTTTTAAACTTCTCATCTCTCCTAAATTCGGCTAATTTCTGTTTGCAATAAATAATACCTGAAACTCCATGTTGATCCCTCATCTCTTCCCTTAGATCCAGTTTTGAAGCACTAATAGTCAAGTATGACATCAGGCAATTAAATGCCCCATAGACATTGAATTCCAACAATTTTTAAGTCAGGTGCTATTATTATTATAATTATTATTTATAGTCAATCAAACTGAGGGAAACATGTTATGTGAGTTGCCCAGTATCTCATAGCTAGTAGTCACATAAAGCAGAAGTAAAACCATTTGTTCCTGATGCTATCCATTGCTTTTTCATTGTATCTTCTCTTCTGTCAGAAAGGGCAGTTGAGTTTCTGTAGTCATAACTGATCATCACTGCAGGTATGAATACAAAAAGACTTGTGAGTCACAGGGGTATTTTTCTTAATTCATGTACTTTTATTGTCTCAAGATAAAGGGAATTATTCTTGTGGTATAACTGGCTTTTGTTATTGAGAGGTGTTACATTTATTTTTACTTAATCCTGTACTTCTTGCTCCTTTCTTGACTGCCTGATTGTAATTAAAAAGATGTCAATTGAGTATCATCATCTTTATTCTCCTCCTCTTCATTCTCCTTCACATTATCACCATTATCTGTCATAGCTAATATTTGTATAATATTTCAAGTCTTTAAAAGTGCTTTGTATTTTTTTCACTTGATCCTCAGTTTTATTAACTCCATTTTTACAGAAAAAGGAAACTGAAGTCATATAACTAGAAAGAAAAGTATGTGGCACCTAAATGACTCTCCCCACAGAACCTCCACACCCCTACTAGGCACTCAGTCTATTTCATAACAAGCATTGAGATAGCATTAAAAAAATTCAAGTTCATATATGGTCTCAAAGACTAGATGTATGACCCTGGGGGCTTCATTTATGCTATGTATCCCTCAGTTTCCTCTTCTGTAAAATGTGTATACTCTGCCAACTAAATTGCATCATGAAGAGTAAGTGAAATAATATTTGTAAAATGCATGATGCCCGACACATGGTAAGCACTTAAAGGCTGTTCCCTTCTCCCTTCTCATTATTTTCTTTTCCAGCCTGTGTGCCTATTGGTATTGAATAGGTTACAAGAATTCTCTAGAAATTATTACTTTTTTGCCTCTTTATTTAGTAATGCTTTATTGCATTAAACTATTCTTTCCTTTTATACTCCCTTGCTTTTTCTTCTTTAACTAATGGAAAGTTATGAGAGTTAACCACAACCATGGCCACAGCTGGATATATTGTGAGCAGAAGAGAATCTACCATTCTCATTTCTGTTGGGGCTTTTCACTGGTTACAGCAGTATGATTCACAGCAGATGCCAGCAGCTCTACCTCTCCATAGGAGCTCCACAACAGTCTGTAGTCTATAAACCTTTACTTGGTTACTTATGGCTTATTGATGGTTGCCAGCTGTCAGGCAATATCCAGATTGTTTGCTGAGAATGTAGGCTAACAAACGAGTTCAATTCCCAGATTAGACAACATTTACACTTTTTGACTATAAGGCTTCCTTCCCTATTACAGAGCAGTGAGGTTAGCCCTCAGCAGAATTGAGGGCAGTTTATCTGTCACCAGGACCCAGTTTTCTCTTGCCTCATCATCCTTTTTCTTCTGTTTAGCTGTCTTGCCCTATCTCAGGTACACAGTAACATTATTCTGTCCTTTCCTTCAAAATAGAAAAGTCTCCTCTTCAAAGTCTCTTTTCTCTCCTCATGTGAATCAAAACATTTGAAAAGAGAGAGATTTAAAGGAAGAATTTGGTCTTCTGGCTTTGTGGCAGGGCAGATGAAAAAGATATTTTTAATAACTTCATCTTGCCTATAGTCCTCTCATCAGGAAAAGCCTACTCCTTATGAGCCCAGTCCCAAAGAACAAATCAAAATACTTTTAACTATGTGTAGAACAGAATGAACATGTGCATGATTTAGCTTTCTGTCCTTAAATAATTGATTAGGCAAATGTTATTACACTAGTTAATTCTGAAGAGGAAATTTTTTGTGTTTTTTGTTGGCAAGGTGAAAAAGGCAAGGAAGGGGAATGAAGAAGTCATGAAAAGACAGCCTATTTTTCATGTGTGACAGTATCTTATGAAAAAAAAGTATTTCAATAACTGAGAGAGTAATAAACATTATTTAATTTGTATTTTGGTGTACAACTTATATTTGAAAACAAATTAACTTTATTTTTCCTGGGTCTTTTTTGTGTCCAAGGAGGATAAGCAAACCCAGGATGAAAGAGTAAAACGTTCCTATCCGAGAAGAGAAAGATTGATTGTAGGGAAAGTGTTGAAGGAAGAAGGAAATGTTTTTTTTTTTTTTTTTTCTGAAATATTGCAGTTCTATTGCCATTGGATAGAATACCAAATTTCACACACACACACACACACACACACACACACACACACACACACACACACACTAATGATGCCATCCATAAAAAATACTTCAAAAGAAGAGAAAAGGAAATTCTTGTTTCAAAAAGTCCTAACCTTCAGTGAGGGGAATAAGATACTTGTGTTGACTAGAATAGACTAATTGAAGATCAGAGAAAAAACTGTGGAGGAGGCCCTAGAGGAAATTGGCTTTGGTAGCCAAGGATTCAAAAATAGTTTCTGCTTACTGGTAAAGTGAAAGAATAGAAAAGTCTCTTAGAAAAAAAAGAGTGTCCCATAAGGCCCAAAAGTTTTAATTTCATAGCTAAAATTCAGTATCTAGAGGTATTGAGATATTTTCTTGTATGGATCCTGGAAAACAAAGCACACTCACTGATATATTTTAAAAGATGATAGTATTATAGATTCAGAGCTAGAATGGACACTATAGGTTACCAAGTCTAGTGGTTTTATTTTATAGCTGACTAAACTAAAAATACATAAATGTTAAGTGAATTACCCAAGTGGTGTAGTTGACATTTAAGTCAAGATTTGATCTCAAGTCTTCTAGTCTCCAAGTTTTTTGCATTGTCCATTATATTTCTAGCAGTCCGTGAATGCACTGATCAGGACCATATCTTACTTTTCTACCATATCCCAGTAAGCTCATTGTTGGAAAGTCTCATCATGCCACAAGATTACCACATTACTAATCTCTTCCCTCTGAATGAAGGTTAGAGAAATGAACTACAAAACCTTCATTTAAAGAGGGAAATCAGCTCAGACTGTTTCCTTACATTTCACTTTGTGATATTATACTAGGACACCTATGATTCTCTATCATGACTCTTCATGGAGTATCTATCTTCTTTACCTTCCACTCACCCTTTTTCTGTATTGACTTCTTTTATTAGATTACAAGCTCCTTGAGAGTAAGGATTATTTTTTATATATGTATCATCATCACTTAGATAATACCAGACAATGTTTTTTTGGCTATTGGCTTTTGTTCCTATGAATGAATAGTGATAGTTTTCTTGTCCTCTTCTTACTAGTATTTACTCTATCCTATTAAAAGACCCAAGAGGACCCATTTTGTGAATATGGCAAAGTTAAAGCAAACCAATTTAAAAAAAAGACCTTCATCCTTTTTATCTGTCAAACATTTGTAATCACAGACAATTTATATAATTTATTGGATTATATAGGAATACTGACCTACCTATAAAATCACAGGAAAAAAAAATTAAAATGTTCAATAAGAATAGTGAAAATATTTAATGTGATGAGCTCAGTTAAGAAAATATTTATAATAACCACGAATTATAATGAACAAATTTTCTTTTAAAACTAGCTGCATTTATAAAATGTGTTTTTTTCAACATGGTGAGACTTATAGTTAGCCCTTTGTGTTGAAGAGAACACATCATTACTCTTAGTTTTTTATTAAAATAAATTGATAAGAATTTAACTTTCCTGTATGTAGTTCTTCTAGTTGAACAATTTTAAGAAAAAGAAAACACTGATAGCAAATATCCAGCAAAACAAATCCTCACATTGACTACATCTGAAAATGTAAGTTTTATTCTGCTTTTTTAAGTCTATCACTTCTGTAGCAGGAGGCAGTGGCTTATTTCATCTTTATTCCTCTGGGTTCATGGCTTATTATTGAATTGACTAGAATTTTAAAGTCTTGGAGCAGCTAAGTGGCGCAGTGGATAGAGCACCAGCCCTAAAATCAGGAAGATCTGAGTTCAAATCTGACCTCAGACACTTAACATGTCTTAGCTGTGTGACCCTGGGCAAGTCACTTAACCCCAATTGCCTCAGGGGAAAAAATAAAGTCTTTGCAACACCTTATTCTTTTATTTTATTTTCAAAATATATGCATAGATAATTTTCAACATTCACTTTTGCAAAACCTTGTGTTCTACATTTTTCCTCTCTTTTCCCCTCCCCTTCCCCCAGACAGCAAGTAATCCAATATTTGTTATTGTATTAACAATTAATTATATATGTGTAATATAATTAATGTGATGAGCTCAGTTAAGAAAATATTTATAATAACCACGAATTATAATGAACAAATTTTCTTTTAAAACTAGCTGCATTTATAAAATGTGTTTTTTTCAACATGGTGAGACTTATAGTTAGCCCTTGTGTATTATATGTGTAATTCTTCTATACATATTTTCAAAATTAACATGCTGCACAAGAAAAATCAAATCAAAAAAGAAAAAAAATGAAAAAGAAAACAAAATAGAAGCAAATAACAGCAAAAAAAGTGAAAATATGATGTGATCCAGATTAAATCCCCACCGTCCTCTCACTCAGTGTGATGGGTCTCTTCATCACAAGATCATTGTAACTAGCCTTAATCACCTTGCTGTTGAAAAATACCCTATTTATCAAAATTGAAAATTGTATAATCTTTCTGCAAGACTTTGAAGAATATAATGTTGTTGTTTTCATTGGATATTTGCCAAGTTTTATTCACCTAATTGAATTGTTTTAGTGTAAAGTTTTTTTTAGATTTCATTCATTGAATTCTTACTCATTTTATGAGCAGGTGAAATGCTAACTCTAGTCTATTTTTCTTTCATAGAAATTTGGGAGTCCCACATTTATCCTGACAGGAAATGTCGTAAAGTGCTGGGCTCTCCATTGTCCTCAAAAAAGGGATAACCTTTTTGGAGATGCAAACCTTCCTTTTCTTTTGGGATCTATGTCTATTCATTCACTTAAAGTTCATGGTCATTTTTTATTTTCCCATTCAAAATCAGTGCTCAAGTTTCAATTCTCTTGACAAAATTTTGCCTCTTCCCTGAACTTAAAATAATTACTTGAGCCTTAGTCACAGTACCTGTCAAACTACTTTTGACTTCCTTTGGAAATAGAGTGAAATGTTTTGAAACTATATATAATTGTGTGTGTGTGTGTGTGTGTGTGTGTGTGTGTGTGTGTGTGTTCTTGGCATGGAATAAAATTTAAAATAAACAATAGTAATCAAAACTTTTTTAACTATGGCACTAATGTCACATAATACAGAGAGTACCTTGCATCTTCATAGTCTCCATAGTGTGTAGGGCAAATTCAGGAATACTGGGTAAGATATTAAATGTTTTATTTAGTCTCCTATGACTGGGCAAATGATTGCACCTAACATAATAGGATTACCTTTTGATGTTTAATAGCTTTTTTTCAGGAGGACAGGTGTTTAGATGAAGACTTAGGAAATCAGGAATTGGCAAAGATATAGATTTGGGAATTAATGTATACTAGAACTTCCAACAGTGGTCTTTCATTCATCCTCCTTTTGAACCATCTGACATTGAAGTCCAGGGGTGAAGTCAAGATGGCAGAGTAAAGTCAGGAAACTGCTGGAGCACTCTCAGTTTCCCTTGAAAACCAAATGAAACCAAGCCTCTGACACAGAGTATGACAGAATGAAACCTCTGTCCAGCTCAAGATAGACTGGAAAAACTTCAAGAAAGGTCAGTTTCACTGGGATGAAAAGGGTGTTCAGCACAGGTCAGACAGACTCCAGGAAAGCCAATGAGAGGATCTTAATCACAACAAATCAGCAAAAAAAGACCCTATTTCCTGGCTCAATAGAGTTAAAAAAAAATCAGTGGGGCAGCTTCCAATCCCAGCTCAGAAGGCAAACTCTAGGAAATCATCTAGTTCCTGAAAAGAGTAGGCAAAGCTTCCCCTTGCAAACACAAGGGGTACTTGTGCTCAAAGTCAAGGCTCAGTGCTGTGCAGAAAATTTGTGACAGTGCCACCTTTATCCCAGGAGAGAAAAAAAGGAAAAAAAAAGTTTAAAAAGGAAGAAATACCAAAAGGAAAGAAAATGAGTAAGAAACAGAAAAAACCTTGACCAGAGAAAGCTTCCACTAAAGACAAAAATGCAAACTCAGATGAGAACAGAATGTCCACAGAAGAATTCTCAAAGTGTAAGATAAATTGGTCTTATGCACAAAGGGGCTTCTTTGAAATTCTCATAAAAAAGAGTAAAGAAATGAGAAGCACAGATGAGAGAATCAGCAATTTTGAAAAGGAAGAAAAAAAATTGTCTGAATAAAACTAATGAAATAGGAGAATAAACCAAATGGGAAAATATATACAAAAGATAACTGACAAAAATTACACATTAAAAACTAAAACAGGGTAAATGGGAACTAATGACTTTGTGAGAAAACAAGAATCAGCCAAACAAAGCAAAAAGAATGAAAAAATGGAAGAAAATGTCAAACATCTCATTAGCAAAACAGCCAACCTGGAAAACAGATTCACAAGAGATAATTTAAATATTTTTGGCATACCTGAAGGCCATAACCAAAAAAAGAACCTGCATAGCATTCTATAAAAGTTCATTAAGGAAAACTTCCCTGATATTCTAGAAACAGAGAGGGAAATACACATTGAAAGAATCTATCTATCACCTCTAGAAAGAGATCCCATGAGAAACATTGTTGCCTCCAAAATTATAATCTCAGGTAAAAAAAAATACTGCAATCTGCCAGACAAAACAATTCAAATATCAAGGAGAAACCATTAGGATTACCCAGAATCTGGCAGCTTCTACAATATGGGATCAGAGGACCTGAAATCCAATATTCCACAAGACAAAGGACCTGAGGTTACAACCAAGAATTAACTACCCAGTGAGATTCAGTATCATCTTCCAGGGCAGGTGATGGAACTTCAATGAAGTAAGAGACTTTCAATCATTTCTATAGAAAAAAATCAGAACTCAATAGAAAATTTAATCTGCAAACACAGAACTCAAGAGAACCATAGAAAAGTAAACAGGAGAAAATACATATTTAAAGGTTAGACTGTTTACACCCCTACATGGAAAAAACCAATATCTGTAGCTTGAAAATTGAATCTGACACTACGGCATAAAAAGAGGGACATCACATGAACTTAGGTTGTGAATGGACTCTAATGTGATGGCATCAAAGAAAAAGACATTAAAAGGTAGAAAAAAAGTTTGTACTGGAAAAAGGAAAGAGAAGGTATAATGGGACAATTTGTCCTCACCAAGAAGCTCAAAAGACCTACTAAATGAAGGGAAAAAAGAGAGTGGGATGAGCATTGTCTAAAGCTTGATCTCATCAGTTTTGGCCCTAAGAGAGAAAAACTTAATCATTCAGTTGGATATAGAAATTTATTTAATCCTATAAAGAAGTAGGAGGAGAAAGATGAAAAGAAAAAGGAGGGACAGGATAGAAAGAAGGGCAGAAATACTAAGAAAAAAAGGTAAGAGAAGGGGAAGGATTGATAGAAGAAAAGATAGTGAGTGGGATGGATTAAAAAAAAAAACACAGGATTAAGGACAGGATGGAAAAAGAGAACAAAGGATACACGGGGATGCGGGAAAATAGGGAGTTAGTGGTCATAATTCTTAATGTGAATGGGATAAACTCATCCATAAAAAGGTAAGCAAATACCACAATAGATTAAAAAACCATAATCCTACAATATGTTGTTTACAAGAAACACATGTGACACACATGTGAAAGATACAGATAAAGGTAAAAGGCTGCAACTGAATTTATTATGCTTCAGCTGAAGTAAAAAAAAAAAAGCAGGGATAGCAATTCTGATCTCAGATAAAGCAAAAGTAAAAATAAATTTTATTAAAAGAGATAAGGTGGGAAAGTACATTTTGACAAAGACAATGATGAAGTAGTAACAATACTAAATGGGTAGTCACTAAATGGTGGAACAGGCAAATTCCTAGAAATGATTTTAATACAGTTAGAGGAAGAAATAAAGACAGCAAAACTATTCTAGTTGGGAATCTCAACCTTCCTCTCTCTGAATCAGACAACCACAAAATAAACAAGAAAGAAACTAGCAAGATTAATAAGATTTTATAAAACCGAGATATGATAGACCTTGGGAGAAAACTGTATAGGAACAGAAAGAATACAACTTTTTTTCTCAGCAGGACATGGCACCTACACAAAAAATGACCACATATTAAGGCATAAAAACTTCACAATCAAATGCAGAAAGGCAGAAATAGTAAATGCTTCCTTTTCAGAACATAATGCAATAAAATTATATTCAATAAAGGGCCAGGGAAAGATAGACTAAAAATCAATTGGAAACAAAATAATCTAATTCCAAGGAATGAATGGATCAAGAAACAAATCACAGAAACAATCCATAATTTCATCATGGAAAATGACAATAATGAAACAACATATCAAAGCCTATGAGATGCATCTAAAGCAGTTCGTAGGGGAAATTTTATATCTCTAAATAGTTATATAAATAAAATAGAGAAGGAGAAGATGAATGAATTAGGCATGCAACTAAAAAAGCTAGAAACATAACAAATAAAACCCCCAATTAAATACCAAATTAGAAAATTTGAAACTCTGAAGAGAGATTAATAAAGTAGAGACTAAGACAAATATTGAACTAATAAACAAAACTAAGAGTTGTTTTTATAAAAAAAAATTAACAAATTATATAAAGCTTTGGTTAATTTGATCAGGAAAAGGAAAGAAAAAAAGGCAAATTATCAGCATCAAAAATAAAAGGATTGAAACCATTATCAATGAGGAAGAAATTAAAGCAATAATTAGGAAATATTTTGACCAATTCTATGGCAGTAAATCTTTTTTTTATTTTTATTTTTTTAACTATAACTTTTTATTGGCAGAGCATATGCATGGGTAATTTTTACAATATTATCCCTTGCACTCGCTTTTGTTCTGAATTTTCCATTCCCTCCCTCCATCCCCTCCCCTAGATGGCAGGCAGTCTTATACAGTTAAATATGTTATAGTATATCCTAGATACAATATATGTGTTCAGAACCATACAGTTCTCTTGTTGTACAAGAAGAAATGGATTCAGAAGGTAAAAATAACCTGGGAAGAAAAACAAAAATGCAAGTAGTCCACATTCATTACCCAGTGTTCCTTCTCTGGGTATAGCTGATTCTGTCCATCATTGATCAATTGGAACTGACTTAGATCTTCTCTTTGTCGAAGAAATCCACTTCCATTAGAATACATCCTCATACAGTATTGTTGTTGAAGTGTATAATCATTTCACTCAAAATCAGTTCATGTAAGTCTTTCCAAGCCTCTCTGTATTCATCCTGCTGGTCATTTCTTACAGAACAATAATATTCCATAACATTCATATATCACAATTTACCTAACCATTCTCCAATTGATGGTCATCCATTCATTTTCCAGTTTATAGCCACTACAAAAAGGGCTGTCACAAACATTTTGTCACATACAGGTCCCTTTCCCTTCTTTGGTATCTCTTTGGGATATAAGCCTAGTAGTAATACTGCTGGATCAAAGGATATGCACAGTTTGATAACTTTTTGAGGATAATTCCAAATTGCTCTCTAGAATGGTTGGATCTGTTCAAAACTCCACCAACAATGCATCAGTGTCCCAGTTTTCCTACAACATTCATCATTATTTTTTCCTGTCATCTTAGCCAATATGATAGGTGTGTATTGGTATCTCAGAGTTGTCTTAATTTGCATTTCTCTGATCAATAGTGATTTGGAACACCCTTTCATATGAGTAGAAAGAGTTTCAATTTCATCATTTGAAAATTGTCTGTTCATATCCTTTGATCATTTGTCAATTGGAGAATGGCTTGGTTTCTTATAAAATTAGAGTCAATTCTCTATATATTTTGGAAATGAGGCCATTATCAGAACCCTTTACTGTGAAAATGTTTTCCCAGTTTATTGCTTCCCTTGTTTGTACAAAAGATTTTTAATTTGATATAATCAAAATTTTACTGGCAAAGCCTATCAGCAAAAGATAGAAAGAGAAATTCCATTTAAAATTATTGTAGCCAAAAAAAGTACTTGGGGGTCTACCTGCCAAGACAAACCCAAGAATTATATGAACACAATTACCAAGCATTTCTCACATACACACACACACAAAAAAAAAATCAGATCTAAACAAGTGGGAAAAGATCAATTTTTCATAGCTAGGCTGAGCTAATATGACAAAAATGACAATTGTACCTAAATTGGTCTACTTGTCTTGTGCCATACCAATCAAACTGCCAAAACATTATTTTATAGAATTAGAAAAAACAATAACCAGATTCATCTGGAAGAACAAAAGGTCAAGAATATAAAAAGAATCAATAAAAAAAAATTTACAAAGGATTGTGGTCTAGCTTTACCAGATCAAAAACTATATTATAAAGCAGCAGTAAATCAAAACCATTTGGTGCTGGCTGAGAAATAGAGTGGTCGATCAGTAGAATATATTACATACAAGACAGTAATCAAGGCCTACAGCAGTAGTCCTCAAAGTGTAGTCCAAAGAATTGTTGGGTCTCTGAAACCCTTTCAGAGGGTCTACAAATTCAAAATTAATTATTTTTATTTCTAATATAGTAAATAGCTATAAATATAACTCATGTGAACAAAAACTCTTTGAACAGATTCTCGATAGTTTTTTTTTTTTTTTTAACAACATGAAGATACTGAGAACAAAGGTTTGAGGACCCAGACTGGTCTACAGCAAACAAGTATTTGATAAATCTCCAAACTTAAGCTTCTGGAATAAGAACTCACTGTTTGACAAAAATTGCTGGGAAAAGTGGAAAATAATATGTCAGAAAGTCAGTGTAGACCTGACCCGTCCTGCAGGTCATCAAAGTGCGGGTCCCGAGACTGGAATTTGTCTGTAAGGCTATGCCTGAAACGTAATGGGGTTAGAAATGAGGAGGGAGACCAGTTGGGGTGAAACAAAGTCTCAGTTTAATGAGTGAAGAGGGTCTGGTTATATACATTTCTGAATGGGGGGTTGCAAAGTAAAGAATGTCACACCAGATGTGTGGCAGACATCCTGGAGCCTAATCGTTATCTTGCACCTGGGCTGATAGGGCCAATTTTCTGGGACTCACATTATCTTGTCTCAGGAATTTAGGATGAATAGTTTATTTATGACAAGGTTACAGCTTCAGTGTTTGTGTGGGAACTTCCTTAGCTCTTTGATTCCCAGGGCATGCAGCTCTTTGATTCCAAGGACATGGTCTCTGGCATAGACCCACATCTCTCAGCCCTTACTAAAATAAAGTCAAAATGGATACATGAATATATATCCAAAAGGGATATATGAATATATCATAAAGGATGATACTATAAACATATTAGGAGAAAAAGAGGTAATTTACTTATCAGATGTTTGTTTACAGAACATTGTAAAAGGCAAAATGGATTACTTTGATTACATTAAATTGAAAAGGTTTTATATAAAAAAAAAACTAACAGAAACAAGATTAAAAGGGAAGTACAAAACTGGGGAAAAATCTTTACAGCCAATATTTCTTTTTTTTTTTAAATTAAATAAAATAAATTTTCTTTTTATTTATTAAATTTTCTTTTTTTTTTCTTTTATTTTTTATTATAGCTTTTTTATTTACAAGTTATGTGCATGGGTAATTTTACAACATTGACAGTTGTCAAACCTTTTGTTCCAATTTTTCCCTTCCTTTCCCCCATCCCCTCCCCACCAATGGCAGGTTGACCAATACTTGTTAGGTATGTTAAAGCATATATGTCCTAACAGTTATTTTGCTATACAAAAAGAATTGTAGTTTGAAATAGTGTGCTATTAGCCTATGAAGGAAATCAAAAATGCAAGCAGACAAAAATAGAGGGATTGGGAATTCTATGTAATGATCCATAGTCATCTTCCAGAGTTCTTTCGCTGGGTGTAGCTGGTTTAGTTCATTACTACTCTATTGGAGCTGATTTGGTTCACCTCATTACTGAAGATGGCCATATCCATCAGAATTGATCATCATATAGTATTGTTGTTGAAGTATGTAATGATCTTCTGGTCCTGCTCATTTCACTCAACATCAGTTCATGTACATCTCTCTAGGCCTTTCTGAAATCCTCCTGCAGCCAGTATTTCTAATAAAGATTTTAAATTATTTTAAAATTATATAAAGAACTGTGTCAAATTTATAAGAATACAAGTCATTTCCCAATTCATAAATGGTCAAGGAATATGAATAATTTTCAGATGATGAAATTAAAGCCATTTATAGTGATATGTAAAATGCTCTAAATCACTATTAATTAGAGAAATGCAAATTAAAACAACTCTCAGTTGATTGAGATGAGAGTAAATTATAAGCATTGGAAGGGATGTGGGAAAACTGGAATCCTAATATATTGTTGTGGAGTTGTGAAATGATCCAACCATTCTGGAGAGCAATCTGCAACTATGCCCAAAAGATTATAAAACTATGCATACCTTTTGATCCAGCAGTACCATTTCTATTTCAGTATCCCAAAGAAAGCATAAAGAAGGGAAAAGGACTGACATATACAGAAATATTTGAAGCACTTCTTTTTGTTGTAGCAAAGAATTGGAAAAGGAGTGGATGCCTATCAATTGAAGAATGGCTGAAGAAGTGATACATGAAAGTAATGGAATATTATTGTTTTATAAAAATGATGAAGAAGCTGATTACAGAAAGGTCTGGAAAGATTTATATGAACTGATGCTGAGTGAAACAAGCAAAGAACCAGTAATACATTGTAAACAATAACAACAAGAATGTGCAATGAGCAATTATGAAAAACTTTGTTCTCAGCAGTTTAGTGATTCAAAACAATCCCAATAGACTTTGGACAGAAAATGCATCTACATCCAGAAAAAAAGACCTAAGGAGACAGAATGAAAATCATCACATGCTGTGTTCATTTCTTTTTTATTTTTTTAATCCCTCCCATGGGTTTTCCTTTTTACTCTGATTTTTCCTCTCCCAAGATGTTTCATAAAACAATGGGCATTACAAATAAATAAACTTACAACAACAACAAAGAAACCTCTGACTTTGCCATGACTAGATTATCTTTATAAATTAGGGATATAGGCAAGGAAAAACCTAGAAGAAAATTTTGTTCAATCCTGCTCATCATTTGACTTCATTTCTGACCTTAAGACCTTTAAGCCCATTTCTACTAGACAGGAAGCATGTTACATCCCTTTTGTTCCTCTAAATTCATTAACTTTTTCATATCACTGTCATGTTATAAACATTTCTGCTTACTTCCTCTTCTCCTTCCTTGGTTACTCCTTCTACCAGCAACTAGTGTACAAAATAATAATTAAAATGGAAGAAACAGATTTTGGCAGCAAACTTTCAAAGAAAACTGTCTCATATAATATGAAGAATAGATGATTAGGAATCAGAAAAATAGATGTTTGTCTATGCTCTGGCACCAGTTAGATAGATGGTTTTGTGGAAGTTATTTCTTTTCATGGGGATTGAATTTGTTCATTAGTGAACTGAAGGGATTGAGCTAAATGAATTATATTATGATGAAACCAGAGGTCTACCATTCTATAAATGTATGATTTGGTAATCATATATTAAGATTTCATGTTAGCATTTAAGGTAACCAGTTAACTAAGGGTAATATCCTGAATAAGAAAATGAGGAAAATGAAAAATCAGTTTTATTTTATTTTTCCTTTCTTCATCAGCCTTGGTGATTAAAATTGCATGGTGTCTACTGCTGGGTAGCTTTCTTGTTGTTGTTGTTTTTTAATTATATGCTTCAATTTGGCATTTCATATACTAATAAGATGAGCTTTAGCATATTTTAATCTTTGGATCCTGACATATAAAACAGTAATCCTTATTATTATAATAATAAATAACATTTATTTTGCATATCATGGTTTATAAAGTTCTTTGCATATGTTATCTCTTTTGATCCCATTATAAAGTCTATGAAATAGGTATTATTATTACCCCCATTTTACAAATTAGGAAACTAGTTATCCATGTTGGCAAATGATAGAGCTAGGAAGGAAATTCATATTATCTGTTCAGGACAGTATTAAGATACTGAAAATAAAAAGAAATTTAAAAAAGCCTTATACTTAGGGAACTTACATTGTATTGATAAGATAAAACTTATGAACAGTGAAAGAAATACAAGATAAATGCAATGGACAAAAAATACAAAAGGAAAGGGAAAATTGACAACTTGCAGGAAATAAGTTTTTCCTTGGAAAGAAATAAATCAATAATGCTCTGAATTAAGCTAATGATAATAAGAAGCCCAAGTGTAGAAGGAATAGAGCAAGAGATATAATACTGACTTCTGAGAAGAAAAGTTGATCTTTTGAGTCAGAATGGAGAGGGTGGAGTGAAATGATGTAAAATACATCTGTTAAAGTAAAGCTCATAACCCATTCAGATTGTAAATGAGTTTTAATGACAAATTGAGAAGTTGGTAGTCTATACTAGAGGCCTGAGGAAATGACGAAAGGTGCCTGAATGGAGAATGGTATGGTCACACTTGAGCATTAAGGAATATTATTTTGACCACTATGTAGAGGATGAATTTGAAAGAGGAGAGAGGGACCAGAGGCAGAGAAATCAATTAAGAACTTATTACAATATTTATTGAGAACCCTGATAAATAGGGTGGTTATGAAAGAGTTGGTTCCTGAAAATGTGCTAAAGCTTCATTGTATGTGATGAAGGGTTGTAGGGAGGAGTGAGGGAGAGAAAGGATATAATAATAGCACTGAAGCTGTGACTGAGTTTTCAGGAAGATACTTTTCTCATCAGTGGAAATTGGAATCTTTTACTGCCTGTCATAGATTCTTGTCGCCACTTAACCTTTATTTATACTGATCCTATACTATGAAACTAACAAATAAATAATTTCACTGAATTGTCACTCAAATTATCTTATTGAGTATGCCTTTTCCACTGAATGATTTGAACACATTTGCTTCTTTTTTAGATACTGCCTTTGGGTTGCTTTGAATTTTGAAGAATTCATTTCAGAAATGTCATATATTTAATATTATTTTAGAGACATACAGAATTGTATACATCAAATTCTATTAACCAAGTCATCTTGAATGGTCCTAGAAAGTGTGAGTAATATTTAACTTATATGTTAGACATAACAGGATCATAAATTTATTTCTACAAGAGATTTCAAGAATTATGTTTCTGAGGTAAAGAGAGATGAGTACCTTGTCCAGGGCTACAACAAATGATAAGCAGCAGTGCCGGGATTTGAACTCAGATAATATGTCTCCATAACACTTCCCTACATCATGAATTCCATTTGCTTACGTAGTAGTATTATGAAAGGTTTTAGCTAGAGACAAGAAATGAATACACTTAAGAAATTGATTTTGATGTTTAAACAATAATCAGCTTAAGAGAGAAGATTTTAGATTCTCATTTTGTAGACATGGATTGTTTTTTTGAACTTTCTTGCATTGAAGCTTCTGTTCTGAATAGGAATCTCTTGATTTTTTCATTTATTTACTATTTGACTCATTATGTGATGGGCTAGAGATTTATCACTCCTTGTCCACAAACATGCTTATTGATTAACTGACTCTTAGTGGACACCTTGTTTATCTTTTTAACAGTAATAGCTGATTGCTAAAGCAGATTAAAAATTGGGGAAAATCTAGAATTTGAAACCATATTATTTCATACCTTCTTGTGTTAAGATTAGAAATTTGGATATATCAAAACATGGAGATAAAGATAATAATAATAGCTAGCATTGGTACCTTACTTTAAGGTTTAAAAAGAACTTAATGAATTTTAACTCATCTGATCCTTATAAGATATCTGGGTGGTAGGTGATATAATTATCTCAATTTTTCCCATAAGGAAATTTAAGCTGACAAAGATTAAGTGATTATTCCAGAGTCACATAGGTAGTATATGTCTAAGTGGTATTTCAACTGATATGTTCATATTTTCATTATCCTGGTTAGATACATTTAACCATAAATCTCCCAAAACCGAATTGTCCTTATAGAGTCATATCATCTTGGTGTGATAGTAACATGTTGCTCATTCTTCATTTTTGAAGAGCACAAGTGACATCATGGGGTAATATCTTGACTTCCATGTGAATTGGATTCAGGTGATATAGAGTTGGACAATGTCTTCAGTTTCATTCTCTCTTTCAGAGCCACTGAAATGAAATGGCAAGACAAACATCAAGATGACTGGGATGTAGTTGATGACCTTCTTTGATGACTGACTAAACTCTAAGTGCTCCACTGTGCTTGTTTCAGCTGCCTTCATGGCTGTTGGAACAAATTGTTTTCACCCACACATTCTATTATGCTGAGGGAAGTCTTTACATACTTGGGTAAAAAACCTCTTAACCAGCATTTTTACCAACAAGTTTTATTCCTGTTGGTTACTCTCAACATGGTTTAACTTATCTGCCAAGATCATTTTACTGGAGTGAAGCTAGTGAATGTCCTATAGCTTTTTGAAACCAAAGGTGAGTTTGATAGCTTCACTGCAATTAGGAAAGGATATCTAATAATTACTTTACACACACACACACACACACACACACACACACACACACACACACATACATACAAAGTCATTAGGTCTTTACTCATCATAGTCCATGAAGACAGAACATAATTATGGTATGATCGAAATTACAGACTTTTAAGAGTTCTAAGATTTTAAGCTGTAAGACTGAAGTTAAAGCATTAAACCTCTTTTAGAATTATCATCTGCAGTATTACTGATGTTGCACTTAGGAAATTGATCAAAATATTTAAAAGTAGAAGAACCTTAGAAATCAATTGATCCATCCTGATTATTTTATTCATGAGAAAAATGACCTATTGGTACATTGTAGGTCTTGCCCTTAAATTCTAGTTCTTTGGCTCTAAATCCATGGCTCTTTACTTGCAACCATGTTTCCTTAGAACAGATGAGTTTAACTGAAAATAACCTTGTGTAGATTTAGCTGACAAAAAAGCTCTTCAATTAATCGGAATATTTGAAAGCACTTTGTGAGCAAATTTAATGTTAAACTTCTCTTGCTATTTCAAATAGAAAATGGGGCACAATGTTATTAATAGGATTGTTAGGTAATCAATCTTGTTATATGAGGAGAGTATAAAAATGGAAGATTTATTACTTTTAATCTTTTTAATTTTTTCATTAAAGTTTTTTATTTACAAAACATATGAATGGCTAATTTTTCAACATAGATCTTTGCAAAGCCTTCTGTTCCAAATTATCTCCTCCTACTACCCACCCCTTCCCCTAGATGACAGGTATTCCAATACATATTAAATATGTTAAAATATTTGTTAAATCCAATATATGTACACATATTTATACAGATATATTGCTACATAAAAATTTGATCAAGAAGAAAAAAAACTGAGAAAGAAAATAAAATGCAAGCAAACAACAATAGAAAGAGTGAGAATATTATGTTGTGGTCTACACTCAGTTGCAACAGTTCTCTCTCTGGGTGTAGATGGCTCTCTTCATCGCGGAACAATTGGAATTGGCTTGAATCATCTCACTGTTGAAGAGAGCCATGTCCATCAGAATTGATCATTGTATAGCCTTGTTGTTGCAGTGAATAATGATCTCCTGGTTCTGCTCACTTCACTTAGCATCAGTTCATGTAAACTTCTCTAGACTTCTCTAAAATCATCCTTTGGGTTGTTTCCCCTAGATGACAGGTATTCCAATACATATTAAATATGTTAAAATATTTGTTAAATCCAATATATGTACACATATTTATACAGATATATTGCTACATAAAAAATTTGATCAAGAAGAAAAAAAACTGAGAAAGAAAATAAAATGCAAGCAAACAACAATAGAAAGAGTGAGAATATTATGTTGTGGTCTACACTCAGTTGCAACAGTTTTCTCTCTGGGTGTAGATGGCTCGCTTCATCGCGGAACAATTGGAATTGGCTTGAATCATCTCACTGTTGAAGAGAGCCATGTCCATCAGAATTGATCATTGTATAGCCTTGTTGCAGTGAATAATGATCTCCTGGTTCTGCTCACTTCACTTAGCATCAGTTCATGTAAATTTCTCTAGACTTCTCTAAAATCATCCTTTGGGTTGTTTCTTACAGAAGAATAATATTCTATAATATTCATATATCATAACTTATTTAGCCATTCTCCAATTGATGGGCATCCTTTCAGTTTCCAGTTTCTTGCTACTACATAAAGGGCTGCCACAAACATTTTTGCACATGTAGGTCCCTTTCCCTCTTTCAAGAACTCTTTGGGAACTAGTTTCCACTTTTCCCAGCAGTTTTTGTCAAATAATGAATTCTTATCCCAAAAGCTGAGGTGTTTGGGTTTTTCAAACACTAGATTACTATAGTCATTGACTATTTTGTTCTGTGAATAGGAATTGCCTATTCCACTGATCAACTGTTCTATTTCTTAGCCAATACCAAATGATTTTGATGACCACTGCTTTATAATATAGTTTTAGATCAGATCCAGCTAGGCCACTTTTATTTGCTTTTTTTTCCTCCATTAATTCCCTTGAAATTCTTGACCTTTTGTTCTTCCAGATGAATTTTGTTATTATTTCTAGATAGTAAAATAGTGTCTTGGGAGGTTGATTGGTATAGCACTAAATAAGTAGATTAGTTTAGGTAGTACTATCATCTTTATTATATTCACTTGACTATCCAAGAGCATTTGATATTTTTCCAATTGTTTAGATCTGACTTTATTTGTGTGGAAAGTGTTTTGTAGTTTTGCTCATATAGTTTCTGACTTTCTCTTGACAGATAGATTCCCTTTGGGGATTATTTTAACCTATTGATAGTTATTTTAAGTGGAATTTCTCTTTGTATCTCTTGCTATTAAGTTTTGTTAGTGATGTATAAAAATGTTAATGATTTATGCGGATTTGTTTTGAATCCTGCAACTTCACTAAAGTTGTGCATTACTTCTAATAATTTTTTAGTAGAATCTCTGGGGCTTTCTAAGTATACCATCATATCATCTGCAAAGAGTGATAATTTGGTTTCCTCATTACATACTCTAATTCCTTTAATCTCTTTTTCATCTCTTATTGCCAAAGCTAGCATTTCTTTTTTTTTCAAAAAGCATAATTTTAATATTTTCATTTGGATGATTGTCAGAATTTATACACTTCCCTAACAATAGAAGTTTCTTTGTTTGTTTGTTTTTTTGATAGTTGCAAGTTCTTTTATTCCATCTTTTTCCTTCCTTCCCCAATCCTTTCCCCCAGATAGCAGATTGACCAATATATGTTAAATATGTTAAAGTATAAGTTAAATACAATATATGTATACATGTCCAAACAGTTAATTTGCTGTATAAAAAGAGTCAGTTTCATAGTCATTTCCCAGAGTTCTTTCCCTAGGTATAACTGGTTCAGTTCATTATTGCTCTATTGATACTGATTTGGTTCATCTTTATTGTTGAAGAGGGCCCAATTCATTTATCTTCTCTTTATCTATTTTATACAAATAAGTCTTTAGGCATATAAAATTTCCCCTTATTATTGCTTTGACTGCATCCCACAAATTTTGGTATGTTGTCAGATTATTTTCATTCTGTTGGATGAAATTATTGGTTGTGTCTATGATTTATTATTTCACCTATTCATTCTTTGGGTGAGATTATTTAGTTTTCAATTATTTTGGGGTCTATTTTTCCCTGGCCGTTTAATGAAAGTAATTTTTATTGCTTTGTAATCTAAAAAAAAAATTCATTTACTATTTCTGCCTTTCTTCATTTGATTTTGAGGTCTTTATGTCCTAATATATGATCAATTTTTGTTTAGGTTCCATGAACTGCTGAGAAGAAAGTATACTCCTTTCCATCTCCATTCAATTTTCTCCAAAGATCTATTATCCTTAATCTTTTAAGAGTTTCTGGTAGAGATTATATGTAAATAATTTTTTTCCCATCATCAATAATCTTAAAATATCATTCTTCACAATGTGTAATATGTTCTATGCAAGTATCAGATTGTTTAGTAAGCACCTAATTCTCTCTTTTCAACTCCAGTGACCATTAAATTGTAATGATAACTTGTTTCAAATCAAAAATAAAGAGTGCTTTATAGCCCTTTTCCTTATAACTAACAATACCTCCCAAAGGCAATCTCTTCAGCAATCACTTTTGTTTGAAGTGGTGGTTGTGATGGTGGTATAGAAATGAAATTCTGAAGCAACATTAATAAAAATCAGGTCATAATAAGATTACACTTTTTACAGAGAGAAGTATTTTCTTAACAAATTTTTATGGAATTAAGAACTGAGTAGTTAGGCAATGGCATTAATGATCTTCGACAAAGGTGCAGTTGAGATGTTTAAGAAGATTTAAAAATTATTCTTCCTACTTATCTTTCTATTAATCCTTTTTTTGATGGTTATTTTAAAAAAACCCAAGAAGGGGTTTAAACCTTCAACATAAAGTCTGGTGACCTCACCTTTTGGAGGTATACCATACTAAAAGAAAAGATTAGTGGAACCAGATGTTTCCTTAGGAAAGCATAACACAACAGAGCTATGTCAAGTATATGTCAAATATGGACATGATATGTCCATATTTTTGTCCACATGTCCATGTACATAAGATCAGCTGCATTTTAAATGAAGGAATCTTAATAAAAGCAACACAGAATAAGAAATTGTCGATTTCTCAGCTCAACCAATGAAAATAAAAGAAGGTAAAGGAATAGAATGCTAAACTTACATTATAATATACAATAATATTAACTAAAATTTACATGATATATTTTCCCCAAACACTTTTATATATAGTACAATAGTAGTTTTGAAATTAGAATGCCGGACTTTGACTTTTGATTCTGCTAATATAAATTTTACTTGAGCAAATCACTTAAACTCTTTAATTTTCACTTTCCTCATTGATAAAATAAAGTCTTCAACAAGATCATTTCATAATCCTTTATCAATAAAATATACTATTACTCCATTTCATTGTATCTTTACAAGATCCACAGGAGATGGGTAATATTAATCTGATCTATTTTTTTTTTCCTGTGGATGGTGATATCATATGTGAAATCACTTAGAATTTGATCTAACATTTTTAAGTCATATGCTGTTTATCACTCTTATGCTTTACTTGCATATTCATCTAGTTTCCAAATCTAATCTTTTCTATCTTCAGGACATCTCTATCTTTATTCCTTCATTTTTACCTTTAGATATTACACTAGGAAATGACCTCAAGCTCGCTAACTTAAACTTTTATAATTGACTCTGTTCATTCCCTTGCTTCCACCTTAAATCCTCAGGTCTAACCATATACTTGCCAAAATAATCATTTTAAAGAACAGATATGATCATGCCCCTACTACCATGCAAAATACATCATGGTTTTCTAATGCTCTTACAAAAAATACAAACCTCCTAATTTGGCAGTAAAATCTCTTTCTATTTTGATTTTATCTTACTTTTTAAATAAGTTATTCTCTTTTGTTCCTAGTAAATTTATTTATTTTAATATACATTACTTTATGAATCATGTTACGAGAGGAAAATCAGAGCAAAAGGGAAAAACAATGGGAGTGATAAAAAAATAGAAAAAAGAAGTGAACAAAGTAAATGTTAATTTACATTCAGTCTCCTTAGTTCTTTTTCTGGATGCAGATGGCATTTTATGTCCAAAGTCTATTGAGATTGCCTTGGATCACTGAGCTACTGAGAAGAACAAGTCTTGTTCATCACATTCTTGCTGTTATTGTATACTATGTATTCCTGGATCTGATTGTTTCATTCAGCATCAATTCATGTAAATCATTTCCAGGCTTTTCTTTAATCAACTTGTTCATCACTTTTTATAGAACAATAATATTCCCTTGTCTTCATATACCACAATTTGTCAAGCCATTCCCCAATTGATGGGCATCAACTCATTTTCTAATTCCTTGCTACCACAAAAGAGCTGCTACAAACATTTTGCACATGTGGGGCCTTTTCCCTCCTTTATGATTTCCTTGGGACACAGACCTAGTACCAGACAATTTAAAAATTTTTCTATCATCACATTGATAAAGCTGAGATTAAAGTCCAGGTCTCCTAACATTTCAGGAAACATCAATATCATGCATAATTTAGCTATTTAAAAACATCATCATTGAATTAAAGAGATTGAAACAGGAGAATGAGGACATAGTTTCCTAAGATTCTTTGAATCTAGATAGCTTATTAAGAAACTTAACTTCCAATATCACTATCAACAAGCATTTATAGTATTATTGTCATAAAACTTCTCTAAGATTATCAAACATCTCTTTATTGCTGTCAGATGAATTTTTTTTTTCTATCCTCTTCTTCCTTTACCTTTCCACCCTTTGACACTGTTGATCACTTTCTCCAGCTGGGGACAGACTCTTCCTCCTACTCAGGGTTGTTTGTTTGTTGGTTGGTTTTAAATGAATCATCCACTTCCCCCAAAGTACCTATCCTTCAAACTCTGTCCCATTCTTTTTGCTAGCTACATATTCTTTCCTGTGACTATAATCAGTCAACTTAGTATTTGCTGCAATTTTGTTCAAGTTTTATGGTCTACAAAAGCCTAATTCAGGTAGATGGTCATGCCAAATAAATATAGTCAGTTCTAGAGGTAGTAAAGTGACTATAGTCAAAGTGAACTAAAGATGGTGTTGATGTATCTGAAGAGACTTTTAGCTTTACATATCTTTGCTGAGCTTTGCCTTTAGGAAAAGATCTAATAGCCTATGCAAATATGAACAAACAAGTTGAATTGCCAGGGACTTAATGGCCCAGTGGAATAAACTAGTTCATTTTCACTGAGGAGGTGGAATAGATATATTGGTTCTCTAAAGCTAGGCTTTGAGAGAAAGTCATCTAAGAAAACATCTCAGAATAATCCCCCAAAAGGAAAAGATGCAGCAGTACTGGTTACACAAGAAAGTTTCTTTAAGTCAACCTTCCCATCCCAGTTTTAGAAAGAAAAAAAGTACTGAAATTACTCAGCATTTTCAAGGAGACAAGAGGAGAGAGGAATGAATGAAACCGTGTTTGCTATTGTATTTCTTATACTGTTTATGTCACTCAGCCTTCTACAAATACTTTGTAGCCATATGTAGAGTCTTGAAGATCTCACAAAGAATATCAGTTTGTGCCATACAACAAGATTGGTAATGACTATGATAACATCCTTTAGGATGGACTTGTGTAGCAGCTGGGAACACCTCTAACTTTCGTGATAAACCTTTAGAAAGGTCTTATGCTTCTCAGCAAAACCATGCCATATATATATATATATATATATATATATATATATATATATATATTATATATATATATATATATCTATCTATCTATCTTCTGGCTAACTGTATATAAATCTAAATTATATATAGATTTATATACAGTTAGCCAGAAGATATACTTAATTCAAAGCAAAAACATCTAATGAAAGAGCAAAGTAAAAATGGTAGTAATAAAGCTTTGCCCTTTTATTCTTGCAGTATACTTTTGCAGAAATATATAAACCATCAGAGATAATCACAGAGAACATAGTTATAGAAAGCATAAATGCTCAAGACACAGGTATAGTTGGTTGATTCATACCTCTAGCTATTCAAAGCTACTATCTCCGCTTTGTGTATACTATCCTCTTGCTTCCTCCAGACATTTTCTCTCTATGTGTCTTAAGCTATTTATTTCATGTTTTCCAATGTCTAACAGGTATGTGGGTTTTGTCAGATGTTCATTCTTTACAGGATATGTACACTCTACTGAATATATGTATATGCCATGGGATTTTGGTTGGACACAACTTTTTGCTCATCAAAGATAATTTGTTTTTGCCCAGTGATATTCTTCTAGTCTTATGTGATCACTTTTAGGTGTGGCTGTCCTAGATATAATATTGTAGGAATTATGTATTCTTCCATTTTGTAGCTTCAGCTATATTTATCATCTAATTTACCATAAGAGGGAAAAGGAGCTTTGCATTCCCTCTTCTTCCTCCCCCCACATTTTTTAGATTCAAAACCCCCCAAAACTTTTTTATCCATAGATCTTTTAGAAGTAGAGATATCATATAACTAGTCATTGGAGTAAGAAGGAAAAAAATCCAAATTAAGAATCTTTTACTCCACAAATGGATAGAAGTTTCTTTCTTAGGGTTTTGATTTAAATGTTTTTTTTTTTTTTCTTTCCAGAATGAGATTCCTCAATGCAGGCACCAAAGGTGTTCCACTATAGAATATGCTTAGAGAGCATGTACTTTTAGGCTTGAGTCAATTCCCCCTGCCATTTTCTTGTCATCAAGGTAGCTGTCTCTCTCAATAGACTTATGAAACACAGTGTTAGAAATTCCTTGTGGCTCCTTGATAAATTTCTGAATGTTAACTTATATCATATATCAGTTTACATGAATTTAGAACTTGGTTCTAGTAAATTGCTAAAGATTCTTTGGATTTGTGGCCCTTTAGGTTCTCAACCTTAAATAGGGGAATAGATAAGGAATAAGATATATATGTCTGTATATGTGTATAATATGTGTATACATACATATACTATACTAAGATCTCCATAAGCATGTAATGTACTATATTAAAATCAGCTTATCAATTACAACACTTAGCTTGTTATATGATGCAAATTGTTTACCAAGCTAGCTCCCATGACAGTTATCTTAGTGATATTCATATTAGTGCTGCATACTTCTGATCATGGCACATTCAGTAAATGTAGAAAAATGAACAAATATGAGCATCTAGACATGTGCTTAGAGCATACACAAAAATCTTGGATCATAAAGCCAAAAGCAAAAGTCTTTCAGAAATACGAGACAAGAATATGTAACATAATTATACATCAGTACAGAGAAGTGGCATATGTACATATAACCATAATACAAGTACTATACTCTCAATTACCATCCATATAAAAAGTATATAAATATTACACATGTATTATTTCACAACAGTATATATATCAGCACTAAAATCCATGCATGTGCGTTAAGCATAATAAAATATAATTGACACAAATTGCAAAAATGCCATATAAAGCATATACCAATATACATTGTAGAGATGTATAAAGCACACAGTATGTATATTTCAACAATGCACGTTCTCTCTCTAAATATGTACCCTCCTCCATTTATCATGAGACATCATTTTCACTGGTTGCAAATGCTTGGCATTTTTCTCATGGTCTTTTGATCTTATGAGTGGAGTGGGAATGATTGCTGCTATCTTCAGACAAACTAGTTTGTGATCCCTAATGGGATTTGAATTTTAGGATGACCCAGTCTATTATGATTTGTTGTTTGCTTTTTTGTTTTGTTTTGTCATAATAATCTAAGACTCTGATCTTTTTTGCGTGCGTGAGTGCGTGTGTGTGTGTTTGTGTGTGTGTGTGTGTGTGTGTGTATTTCCAGGTATTCCATTTCTTCCATATAGCACATGTTTCCAATTATATTATCTAGCTTTCATAAGCTTTATTGAAAGCTGACTGATGTTCCTGAAATAGCTTAGGGCATATATACCAACTGGTATGATTCACCTGGGTAGATGAAACTATTTTCTCATTGTCATCCTCTGCTACAAGAAACTGAAAATATCTAATAAGGAAAATCACTGACTGCCTGGGAAAGAGACTTGTCATCTTGAACACCAAGAATATGACTTTGGGAATAAGGTTGTTGAAATTCTCTTGGTTTCTAGCTTCTAGTTTCAGCATCTTCAATTGAAGAGCTACTACTTTTCCAGAAGAGGATGAAGTCTTTTAACAATAACATTAGAAGTTTAAATAAGCATATTGTTGTTCTTCTGGCCAAGATGGCGGAGAGGAGGCACATATCTGTGTACGCTCCGCGTTTTCTCTCAGAATTCATTTCATGACAAGCCTCTGAATTAATGCTTGATGGAAAAAAAATCCCATAAATAATTACCAAGAGAAAAGATCTTTGAAATTAGCCAGGAAAGGTCTGTTTTTGCTCGAGGGCAGGGAAGGTTTTAGATCAGGTGTAGGCTGAGGGAAGGCAGTGGCAGGAAGAGCACAGCAGGCAGCTCACAGCCAAGCAGACCGGAGCAGGGTGGGGTGTGATTTCCGCTGTCTCTGCAGGGAGAACTTTGCTACAGGATTGAATACTTTGCCCTGGCAGCAAGCCAGCAAACAAGCAGAGAAGCTAAAAACACAGGGCGTGAAGAATAAAACCCAGAACAGCTGGAGTCTTTCAGGACCTAGCCACCTCTCTCCTCTTTCCCCCCCAGCATCTCAGCAAGCTCTCAGAGTCTCAGAGCACAGGCTCAGCACAGCCATTTCTGTCCTGCTAGTGCCTAGCTGCTGCCCCCACTTACACCCCTCTCCCTTCCCCCCACAGTCTGTAGAGGAAGCTCGGTAACACTGCCCAGCTCACCCCGCCCCCCCCCCCAAAAAAAAAGCAGATTCCATTTTTTTTTTCTTTTTTTTCTTTGCTAGTTTGTCTTTGATTTTCTTCTCTAACAAAATGAGCAAAAAATTTAAATGGACCTTAATCATTGATAGCTTCTATATAGATAGAGAGCAGACTTTAAACCCCGAGGAGACTAAAAACAGACTGTCTCCAGGTGAATCCCCAAAGGAGGATATCATATAGTTCTCAGAACAGATGACTCTCATCATAAAAATTAAAAAGGCTCTCACAAGAGAACTAGAAGAAAAATGGGAAAAGGAGAGGGAGGCTTGGCAAGAGAGTCTAGAGAAGTCATCCCACTCATTTAAAGACAGAGTGAATAAAGAATTCAAATGATTGAAAAATAGAATTAGTGAACTGGAAAAAGAAAATACCTCTCTTAAAAATAAAATTGGCAAAATGGAAAAAAAATTCCATAGAACAAAACAACTCATTTAAAAACTCAATTGGACAATTAGAAAAAGATATAAAAAAGTGAGTGAAGAAAACACTTCATTGAAAATCAGAATTGAACAAATGGAATTAAATGACTCTAGGAAACAACAAGAATCAGTCAAGCAAAACCAAAAAATGAAACAACGGGAAAAAATGTCAAATACCTTCTTGGGAAAACAACACATCTGTTGGAGAGCACAGGAAGAGCACAGCAGGCAGCTGTGGAGAGACAATCTGAGAATTATTGGACTCCCAGAAAAATATGAAGAAAAAAAGAGCCTGGACACTATTTTCCAAGAAATTATCAAAGAGAACTGCCCAGAAGTCGTAGAAACAGAGGGTAAAATAAACATTGAAAGAATTCATCAATCATCTACTGAAAGGGATCCTAAAATTAAAACACCAAGAAATATAGTGGCCAAATGCTAGAACCCTCAGACGAAGGAAATAATACTTCAAGCGACTAGAAAAAATATAGAATATAGAATATAGAAGAGCCACAATAAGGATTACCCAGGATCTAGCAGTGTCCACATTAAAGGATTGAAGGTCCTGGAATATGATATTCCAAAAAGCTAAGGAACTCAGTAGGCAACCAAAAATAACTTACCCAGCCAGAATGAGCATCTTTTTCCAGGGAAGAAAATGGACATTCAACAAAATATATTTGATGAAAAAAATAGAACTTAACAAAAAGTTTGATCTATAAATATAGAACTCAAGAGAAACCTAAAAAGGCAAAAAGAAATCTTGGGAACTATATTTCTGCTATAAAGAAATATAAAGAATACAGGTATACCTTGTCCTAGAAACTAGAGGTGGAAAAGAAATTGTACCAGAAAAAGAGTAAAGTGGGGGTACTACATCTCATTTAGAGGCAAAGGAAACCTATTATATCTGAGAGAAAGAATGGAGGGAGATGAATATAGTGAGTATCTTACTGCCATCAGAATTGGCTTAAAGAGAAAAACTTTAGACATATTCAATTTATAATGAAGCTTCTCCCACCTCATTGAAAAGTGGGAGGGAAAAGTGAAAAGGGAAGGAATAAGTTACGCATCAGGGAATAAAGAAACTGTGAGAAAAAGGAGTAAGATAGGGGGAGGAACTTTAAGGTAGGGGGAGGGATACTAAAAAGGGAGGGCTGTGAGAACCAAGTGGTGCTCACAAGTTTAATACTGGGGAGGGGGGTTAGAGGGAAGGAAGGGAGAAAAGCATAAACAGGGGTTAACAAGATGGCAAGTAATACATAATTGATAATTTTAACCATAAATGTGAACGGGGTAAACTCCCCCATAAAGAGGAAGCAATTAGCAGAATGGATTAAAAGCCAGCATCCTACAATATGTTGTTTACAGGAAACACACCTGAAGCGGGGAGATACATGCAGAGTAAAGGTAAAAGGTTGGAGCAGAATCTACTATGCTTCAGGTGAAGTCAAAAAAGCAGGGGTAGCTTTCCTGATCTCAGATCAAGCAAAAACAAAAATTGATCTAATTGAAAGAGATAAGGAAGGGCACTCTTATCTTGCTAAAGGGTAGCATAGATAATGAAGCAATATCAATATTAAACATATATGCACCAAGTGGTATAGCATCTGAATTCTTTTTTTTTTTTTAATAACTTTATATTGGCATAACCAGTGCCAGGGTAATTTTTTACAGCATTATCCCTTGCACTCACTTCTATTCCGATTTTCCCCCTTCCTCCCTCCACCCCCTCCCCCAGATGGCAGGCAGTCCTTTACATGTTGAATAGCTTACAGTATATCCTAGATACAATATATGTGTGCAGAACCGAACAATTTTCTTGTTGCACAGGAAAAATTGGATTCAGAAGGTATAAATAACCCGGGAAGAAAAACAAAAATGCAAGCAGTTTATATTCATTTCCCAGTGTTCTTTCTTTGGGTGTAGCCGCTTCTGTCCATCCTTGATCAATTGAAACTGAATTAGCTCTCTTTATCGAAGAGATCCACTTCCATCAGAATACATCCTCAAACAGTATCGTTGTTGAGGTATATAATGATCTCCTGGTTCTGCTCATTTCACTTAGCATCAGTTTATGTAAGTCTTGCTAGTCCTCTTTGTATTCATCCTGCTGGTCATTCCTTACAGAATAATAAAATTCCATAACATTCATATACCACAATTTACTCAACCATTCTCCAATTGATGGGCATCCATTCATTTTCCAGCTTCTGGCCACTACAAACAGGGCTGCCACAAACATTTTGGCACATGTGGGTCGCTTTTCCTTCTTTAGTATCTCTTAGAAACATTGCTGGATCAAAGGGTATGCACAGTTTGATAACTTTTTGAGCATAATTCCAAATTGCTCTCCAGAATGGCTGGATGTGTTCACAATTCCACCAACAATGTATTAGTGTCCCTGTTTTCCCACATCCCCTCCAACATTCCACATTATCTTTCCCTGTCACTCTAGCCATGTGTGTAGTGGTATCTCAAAGTTGTTTTAATTTGCATTTCTCTGATTAATAATAATTTGCAGCATATTTTCATATGTCTATAAATAGTTTCAATTTCTTCATTTGAGAATTGTCTATTCATATCCTTTGACCATTTATCAATTGGAGAATGGTTTGATTTCTTATAAATTAGAATCAATTCTCTATATATTTTGGAAATGAGGCCTTTATCAGAACCTTTGATTGTAAAAATGTTTTCCCAGTTTATTGTTTCCCTTCTAATCTTGTCTGCATTTGTTTTGTTTGTACAAAAACTTTTCAATTTGATATAATCAAAATTTTCTATGTTGCGGTCAATAGTGATCTCTAGTTCTTTTTTGGTCATAAATTCCTCCCTCTTCCACAGGCCTGAGAAGTAAACTATCCTATGCTCTTCCAATTTATTTATAATCTCATTCTTTATGCCTAGGTCATGAACCCATTTTGACCTTATCTTGGTGTACGGTGTTAAGTGTGGGTCAATGCCTAGTTTTTGCCATACTAATTTCCAATTTTCCCAGCAATTTTTGTCAAATAATGCATTTTTATCCCCAAAAGTGGGGTCTTTGAGTTTGTCAAACACTACATTATTAAAGTTATGGGCTATTTTGTCCTTTGAACCTAACCTATTCCATTGATCAACTAGTCTATTTCTTAGCCAATACCAGATGGTTTTAGTAACTGCTGCTTTATAATATAATTTTAGGTCTGGTACAGCGAGGCCACCTTCATTTGATTTTTTTTTTCATTAATTCCCTTGAAATTCTTGACCTTTTGTTTCTCTACTCTATATGAATGACTGTTGCTTTTTTCTCAAGAATTTGCTTCTTGGCAGTTGCTCATTTTAATAGGACTCTTCTTGGTGTTGATAATATGTCAAAGGTGAATACTTACTTTCTATTTCTTCCTTATTTACCACTGAAAAATGGTATTTTCTTCCTTTTTTTTTTACAGACATATATACATCTTTCATCTCTCTCTCTCTCTTTCTCTCTCTCTCTCTTTCTCTCTCTCTCTCTCTCTCTCTCTCTCTCTCTCTCTCTCTGTGTCTCTTTTTGCCCAGGCAATTAGGGTTAAGTGGTTTGCCCAGGGTCATAAAGCCAGGAAGTATCAACAGTCTGAGGCCATATTTGAACTCAGGTCCTTCTGACTTCAGGGCTGGTGCTGTATCCACTGTGCCACCTAGCTGCCCCTACTTCATTTTTTTTTTTACATGAGTACTGTAACTTTTTATGTGTAAAATATATACAAAGATAGTTTTCAACATTCAACCTTGCAAAACCTTGTGTTCCAAATTTTTCTCCCTCTCTTTCCCCACACCCTCCCCTAGACAGAGAGTAATCTAATATATGTTAGCCATAAACAATTCTTCTATACATATTTCTGCATTTATTATGCCATACAAGAAAAATCAGATCAAAAAGAAAAAAAAATGAGAAAGAAAACAAAAAGCAAGCAAACAACAATAAAAAAGGTGAAAAAGCTGTGTTGTGATCCACATTCAGTCCTGACAATCCTTTTTGGATGCAGATGGCTCCCTTGATCATAAGATCATCGGAACTGACCTGAATCAACTCAATGTTACAAAAAGCAGCATCCAACAGAATTGATCATCATATAATATTATTGTTTCATTATTTTAACAGGAATTTATGGAATTCTTTTTCAGAACATAATGCTCTTAAGATGCCTAGATGCATCCATCTGTAATGTCCAATATGTATTTAGTGCTACTGAGACATGCTTTAGGATAAAGACCAGAACTGCCTATATTTATAGAAAAGTTACTTGCTTAGAGATAATAAATAAAACCTAATGAATATAGATAATAATAGAGACAAGAAGCCTCTGAAAAAGTTCCACAAGAAGTCTGTGAGAAACATAGCACAAGAATCATCCTCCTTATCTTACTGATGAGGAAATTGACTCAGAGTGCCTAAATGACTTGCCAATGTACTCATTTACTATTAGGGCTGAGTTTAGAGCCAGATTTTTTTTTTTTTCTGCTCATAGGCTAGCATGCTGTTGCCCTATAATTTTTCTACTCCTAGTCCCTTTAGTTGCACATTGCTTCATAAAACCCAAATCATTTTATGTTTATCTATATATAATATTATACACACATCTACATAACAATAATATACATATATGTATATATTCATACACATATATGGGTGTATGTGTACCTATGAGGTATTTGTTTGTTTTTTTCTTATTTCCTTCCAAAGAAATATAATTTCTTTGAGGACCGAGATAGTTCCGTGTTTATTGTTCTACTCAGTACATAGCACATAATGGGAGCACAATAAATGTTTGGTGAATAAATGAATGAATGAAGTATGCTTTAAACCTCAAAAGTGTTAAATAGTAACAATATAATGTAGTAATATTAGAGTTCTTGTTTTGTGTACTTTTTAATAACCAGAAAGTAATAGTTTTGTCACACTTATATCCCAAGGCAAGGTATTTGACAAAAATACAAGATAAATCACTACTATATGCAACTGGCTAAATTCTAGTTTTCCCAATCCTTCTGAATTTTTATGATTCAAGATAATAAAATGACATATCTATAACTGAAATATTTTATATGTGGAAACAGCAAACATCAGAACAAAACAATGATTCCCATATTTCTATATGTTAGAATATACATATATTCTAACTCTCTCTCTCTCTCTCTCTCTCTCTCTCTCTCTCTCTCTCTCTCTCTATATATATATATATATATATATATATATATAATTATGCAGCCCTTATAGTATGGCCCATGACAGAAGCAATATTTTTGTTCAAAGGTGCCAACATTCTTTCCATACAAAACACAAGCAAAGCACAGGCAATAAATCTATAGGAAGTGAAAAGGATATGAAAGCAACATAACCACAGAATAAAAAAGTTTCTAAGCTTCTGAATGTGTGTATACGGAGCATGATTCCCTAGTTCAGAACAAGAGCTGCCTTTTTGATAATAATAAGTTTGTATCACTTTTCCTATGCAGTTTACCAGAGAAATGGTTCAGAACCACTGTTCTTTGTAGTTTCTCCAGATTGTTTAGAAGAATTAACACAGTTCCCTAGAAACAACACTTCTTAAGGGAGTAGATTCAGCTCTTTTATCCTACTGTATGCCAGATATTTGAATGTGGAAAGAATACCATCTCTAGGACAACTCTTTTAAATTGGAGATATTATTTTGCATGCTATCTGAAATACTGACAATTTTTTTAAGGAAGAGAATTTGAATCAAACAAGAAAAAAAAATTGAGTGTTTTCCTTTGTGATTTTAGTTGGAAAGAGTGGTGACCTTAGACTTAGAAAAGCATGTTGCTATTGGTGGTGCTACTGATATATCGTCACCATCATCACCGGCAGAAGCAGAATTATTTTTTAACACATACAATCATTTAAAAAATGTTTTATGTAGTAAATTTGTTTATTTTTAATACACATTGCTTTGTTGAAAGAGAAAAAATCAGAGCAAAAGAGAAAAACCATTGAAGAGATTAAAAAAAAAAAAAACAGAATCAAGAAGTGAACATAGCATGTATTGATTTACATTCAATCTCCTTAGATCTTTTTTTGATGCAGATTTCTTTGGAATAATGAACCACTGAAAAGAACCAAGTCTTGCATAGTTGATCATCTCTCATTCTTACTGTTATTATGAACAATGTATTCCTGGTTCTGCTTACTTCTCTCAGCATTAGTTCATGTCCACACTTTTCTATAATCAGCCTGTTCATCATTTTTTATAGAACAATATTATTCCATTACATTCATGCACTTCAACTTGTTCAGCCATTCCCCAATTGATGGATATCCACTCCTTTTCCAATTCTGTGCTACCATATAAAGAGCTGCCATAAACATTTTTGCACATGTGGGTCCTTTTCCCTCCTTTTTGATTTCCTTGGGATGCAGATTCAGTAATGGCACTGCAGGGTCAAACTGCACAATTTTATAGCCTTTTGGGCATAGTTCCAGATTGCTCTCCAGAATGGTTAGATCATTTCACAATTCCACCAACAATGCATTAGTATACCACTTTTCCCATATCTCCTCCAACATTTGTCATTATCTTTTCCTGTCCTCTTAGCCAATCTGAGAGGTGTGAGGTAGTATTTCAGAGTTGATTTAATTTGCATTTTTCTAATCAATAGTCATTTAGAGCATTTTTATATAACCAAATTGCTTTAATTTCATTATCTAAAAATTGTTCATAGCTTTTGATCATTAACAATTGGGGAATAACTTGTATTTTTATAAATTTGACACAGTTCTTTATATGTTTTAGAAAAGAGAACTTTATCAGAAATATTGCATGTAAAGATTTTCCCATGCTTTGTACTTCCCTTTTAATCTTGTTTCTGTTAGTTTTGTTTGCAAGCAGCAGCATCATTAACATTTATATAGCTATTTAAATTTGACAAAGGGCTTTGATGGTGATAGAAAGTCTTAGGAGGTAGTTGCTGTTATTATCCTTATTTTTCCAATGAGAATACTGACTTAGCATCACATAGTTAAGTATTTGAGGTACAATCTGAATTTAAATCACTCTTAACTCTAGTTCTAGTCCTCTATCCAATGTGCCCCCTGTGATTTCATTGTTAAATAAAATTCCAAGTGAGGTAACTCCTACTAGTAAAGGTCAGCACTTTTTTTTTTTTTTTTTTTTTTGTAATTTGTAAGCTTTGGGAGTTACAGTACTGAGGAGCAGATGGGTAATTAAATAGAGTGGCCCTTCTCAAATCAGGAAGTTCCAAGTTCAGATTCTGCCTTAGGCATTTACTAACTGTGTAACTCTGGGGAAGTTCTTAACTCTGCTAGCCTGTGTTTCCTTATTGGCAAAATGAGGTGGAAAAAGAAATGGCAAAGCATTCCAGTATTTCTGCCACAGAAGGGTCAAAAGGGGTCAGGCATGGTTGAAAAAAAATGATTAAACAACAAGAAGAAAAAAAGAATACTGAGGAGCTAAGTGATTTGCCCAGAGTCATTACATTAACTGTGCAGGGGGAGAGGGTAAGGTCAGGAATCATATTTTTCTTATTTTAATATAATCCAGAATTTAGATTTATTCAATTCCCAACTCAAAAAGTTTACATTCCTCTGTACTTCCTCCTTTCCCTTCCCTTCCTTCTTCCCTTCTCTCTTCCCTTCATTTTCCCTTCCCTTCTCTCTTTCTCTCTCTCTTTCTTTTTTTTTTTTCTTTCTTCATTTTGAATATATATTAGAGATGGGAGGGACTGGTAAATATAAAAAAGAGACTAATATCTTTCAGGTCCTCTAAAGCATCATCTTGGGAGGATGGAGCCAAGATGGCAATGTAAAGGTAGGAACTCACCCAACCTTTCCCCCAAACCACTCCAAATTACTTTTAATAATGACTCTAAACAAATTTAAAAACACCAGAACACTCCAAAACATGGAATAGAGTCTTTTCCAGCTAAAAAGAATTGAGAAGGTTAGCAGGAATGGTCTGTGACACCAGGATCAGAATCCAGCGTGCAGTCCCTTTGTAGGACTAGCTGGTGCTGGACTGAGCCCCAACCCCAGCCAGACATTTGAATCAACTGCAGTCCTGGTGACTTCTAGGCCTCTCAGACCAGAGACACCAAAAAAGGACTTGGAAGGTCAGCAGAAAAGGTCTGTGGGACCAGCTTGGGAGCCTAGCTCATAATCCCAGTATAGGTTGCCTCAGCACAGGCCCAACCAGACTCTGATCTTCACTGACCCCAGCCCACCCTCAGCTGCATCAATGAGGCAAGATCTCTGAATCATCAGCAATTCTAGAGGCTTCTGGACTTCTTACCCAGGAAATATCAGGAAGGACCCAGAAGATCAATGGAGATGGTCTGTGTCAAGAGGATGGAAGTCTGGTATTCAGTCCCAGTGCAGGGTTCCCAATCCGAGGGGCTGTGTATCAACAATGCAAAACTCTGTTGCTTTATCACATTAGATTTTATAGCCACAGTGGGACAGGGATGGCTCCTAACAGCTCTAGAACAGAAGAGAGTGATTTATACCATATTCCTTAAAGAATCTCCAGAAACAGCTGCATAAAATCCCTGAAGCTTGAGACACAGTGTACCTTCCACGCTGGAAACAGAGCCCTACTTTTAAAAAGAGTTAAAAGTCAAGTAATAGGCTAGGAAAATGAGCAGACAAAAGTTTCTGATCATTGAAAGTTATTATTATGATAAAGAAGATCAAAGCACACATCCAGAAAATGATAATAAAGTCAAAGCTCCTACATCCAATACCTCCAAGAAAAATAAGAATTAGGCAAAATTATACAATTGGAAAAGGAGGTATAAAACCTCACTGAGCAAAATAATTCCTTAAAAAATAGAATTGAGCAAATGGAAGCTAATGATTTTATGAGAAATCAAGATAGAATAAAGCAAAAACAAAAACCAAAACCAAAAAAACAAACAAACAGAAAAACTAAGGAAAAAAGTGAAATATCTCATTGGAAAAACAACTGATCTGAAAATAGATCCAGAAGAGAGAATTTTAAAATTATTGGTCTACCTGAAAGTAATGATCAAAAAAATAGCCCGCCTGTTTGTAGTGACTAGAAACTGGAAAATGAATGGATGTCCATCAATTGGAGAATGATTGAATAAATTGTGGTATATGAATGTTATGGAATATTACTGTTCTGTAAGAAATGACCAACAGAATGAATACAGAGAGGCTTGGAGAAACTTATATGAACTGATGCTAAGTGAAATGAGCAGAACCAGGAGATCATTATACACTTCAACAACAATACTGTATGAGGATGTAGTCTGATGGAAGTGGATTTCTTTGACAAAGAGATCTAACTCAGTTTGAATTGATCAAGGATGGACAAAAGCAGCTACACCCAAAGAAAGAACACTGGGAAATGAATGTAAACTGTTTGCATTTGTGTTTTTCTTCCCGGGTTATTTTTATCTTCTGAATCCAATTCTTCCTGTGAAACAAGAGAACTGTTCAGTTCTGCACATATATATTGTATCTAGGATATACTGTAACATATTTAACATTTATAAAACTGCTTGCCATCTAAGGGAGAGGGTAGAGGGAGGGAGGGGAAAAGTCGGGACAGAAGTGAGTGCAAGGGATAATGTTGTAAAAAATTACCCAGGCATGGATTCTGTCAATAAAAAGTTATAATTATGAAAAAAAGAGCCTGGACATCATCTTTCAAGAAATTATCAAGGAAAAGTGCCTAATATTCTAAAATTAGTGGGTCAAATAAAAATTGGTCACCTCCTGAACGATATTCCAAAATAAAAATGTCCCAGATCTATTATAGCGAAATTCCAGAACTTCCAGGTCAAGGAAAAAATATTGCAAGCATCCAGAAAAAAAATAATAATTTAAGTATAGTGGAATCACAGTCAGGATAACTCAGTATTTATCAATTTCTAATTAAAGGATGGGAGAGATTGAAATATGATATTCTAGAGAACAATGGAGCTAGGATTACAACCAAAACTCACCTACCCAGAAAAAATGAACGCAGTCCTTCAGAGGAAAAGGTGGTCTTTCATAGAAATAGAGAATTTTCAAACATTTATGATGAAATGATCTGAATTAAATGGAAAATTTGATTTTCAGATACAGGACTCTGGAGAAGCATAAGGGGGTAATCAGGAAAGTCATATTTTAAGGATTTTAATAAGATTCATTTTTTACATCCCTACTTGGGAAGATGATACTTGTAACTCATTAGAACTTTCTCATTATTATGGCAGTTAGGAGTGGATATAGACAAAGGACACAGGTGTGAGTTAAATATGAAAGGATAATATTGATGAAATTAAAGATTGAGGAAGGAATGTACTGGGAGAAAGGGAAAGGAAGAAAATGAATGGTGCAAATTATCTGCCATAAAAAAAAAAAAAAGACAAGAAAAAGCTTTTACAGCGGAGGGAAGGAGGATGAAGAAAGGGTGATAAAGCAAACCTTACTATCATCAGAATTGACTTACAGAGGAAAAATATACACAATAGAGTATAGATAGATTTTTATATCTTACCCTTCAGGAAAATAGGATGGAAGTGGGATGAAGGAAGGAGAGAGGGTGATAAAAGAGAGAACTTTTATCTCTGGGGGAGAGAGAGAGTAGCCAGCACCAAAATAATTTTGTGAGGGATAGGGTAAAAAGATAAAATAAATGGGGGAAAATAGTTATCAATAGTAATTGTATAAAGAATTTAGAAGCAAGTTTCTGGGATAAACCCTTATTTCTCAAACACAGAGGGAACTGAGTCAAATATATAAAAAAATAAAAGCCATGCCCCAATTGATAAATGATACAAAAACATGATCTGTGCCCAGATGGCTATAAATTCATGCTTATCCTTTGACCTAATCACTACTTACTCAAAGAGATTTGGGGAAAAAAAGGAAAATGACTAATATATACAAAAAATAATCACAGGAGTTCTTCTCTCAGGTGAAAAACTTGGTGATTGAGGGGATGCCCATCAATTGGGGATGGCGCAATAAACTGTGATGTGTGTTTATGATGCAATATTATTGTTCTATGGGAAATAATAAGAAGGATGCTCTTGGGAGGAAAATAAATCTGCAAAGTCCTACATGAATTCAAGCAAAGTGAAATGTACTGTATACAAAGAGCTAGCAATGTTCCTGGGTAACCAGCTGTGAATAACTTTGCTATTCTCAGTAATACAATCTGAAGGATTTAAGATGAAAAATCTTATACATACCCAAAGATAGAATTGATTATATCTGAATACAGACTGAAACATCCTGTCTTCCACTATTTCTTTCTCTCTCTTTTTTTAACTTAATATTTCTTGAGGGTTCTTGTTTTCATTAGGATTGGAAATCTATATTGTTGTTTCTGTCCCACAACTTGACTTTTATGGAAATGTTTTGCATAATTTCTCAAGTGGTGTTTTAATTGTGGGTAGGGATAAGGGAGAGAATCTAGAACCCCAAAATTTTAGAAACAAATGTAATTTTTTTTTGTTTCGAATATAACTGGGGAAAACATTAAATAAATAAAACAAAACTATAAAAAAGAAAACAAGAATATTGAAAGGAGGACTCCCTCAAAAATAAAGTCTGACCTGTGCCAATTCATTCTTAACAGTGAGGAGTGCATAGTAAAGAAACTGGAGAATGTGAATTCTGCAGCAGAATAACATAGCTTCTTCTGCAGTGTGGAAGAGCTCCATTGTTCATATTTTAGGCACCCCATCAGACATTCATTATTCATAAGTCTTTATGCAATTCTGAGTTATTCAGAAATAGAGAGAACATTAACACTTTTCTTTTTTACTTCCTCATTGCTAAAATATCTTGTAACAAAAATGGGGGGGGGGGGAGAAACATTCTTGTCATATCTAAATCTCAAGTTATATTTATTAGGTAAAAACAACCAGATCATGGCAATGACAGACTTATAAAATTTGGCTCTCAAGCAAGCTAAATGTGCCACAGGCAGCCCATCTTTATAAGCCTGAAATTGGGATGAAGATAAAAAAACTGAATAATTTGTTCATGTCACTTTCTAGCTGCTCAGATGCTGTTAGAGATAGATTTGTTTTCCTGTTCTTAGATTTATATTTAGATCACTTTATACAGTTATATAGTTATTTATATAATTTGTGTTATATAGAATTGTATTCACACTTTTATTTATGCTTATTTTGATTATATTCAAAGGAATTGTTAAGAAAATATGACAGAATGATATAGTTTAATAAATACAAGGTCATTAATTGTTTAGTAAGGATAATAAAACTCATTAAGAAAATCATTTTCCAATTGTAAGGCATCAGTTCAATAAATACCACTTGCTACACTAGGGCATAGGAGGTTCAGCATAGGGATTAGTACATGGAAAGATATATATATATATATATATATATATATATATATATATATATATATATATATATATATATATATATATATATATATATATATATATATATATATACACACACACATTAACACATTAAATTCACTTTAAAAAATTGAGTTCACTACACAAAAATTGACCATATATTAGGACATAAAGACCTCAAAATTAAATGCAGGAAGGCAGAAATAGTAAATGCTTTCTTTTCAGATCACAATGCAATAAAAACTACATTCAACAAAAAGTTCGGTATAAATAGACCAAAAAGTAATTGGAAACTAAATAATCTCATCTTAAAGAATGATTGGGTGAAACAGCAAATTATAGCCACAATTAATAATTTCACTCAAGATAATGACAATGATGAGACATCACACCAAAATTTGTGATATGCAGCCAAAGCGGTAATAAGAGGAAATTTTATATCCTTAGAGGCTTATTTGAATAAAATAGAGAAAGAGAAGATCAATGAATTGGGCTTGCAAGTTAAAAAGCTAGAAAAAAACAAAATTAAAAACCCCCAATCAATTACTAAATTTGAAATTCTAAAATTAAAAGGAGAAATTAATAATATTGAAAGTAAAAAAAAAAAAAAACTATTGAACTAATAAATAAAACTTAGTTGGTTTTATGAAAAAAACCAATAAAATTGATAAACCTTAGTAAATCTGATTAGAAAAAGGAGAGAGGAAAATCAAATTAGTAGTCTTAAAAATGAAAAGGGAGAACTTTCCATCAAAGAAAAGGAAATTAAAGAAATAATAAGGGGTTACTTTGCCCAACTTTATGCCAATAAATTTGATAACCTAAGCGAAATGGATGACTACCTCCAAAAATATAAGCTTCCCAGATTAATAGAGGAGGAAGTAAATTGCTTAAACAGTCCCATTTCAGAAAAAGAACTAGAACAAGCTATTAATCAACTCCCTAAAAAAAAAATATGGGCAGCTGCGACAGGAAGTCAGCTAGCAAAGGAGGATCAGAGGTCAAGGGCAGTTGCGACAGCAATGTGAGCAGCTGTGACAAGATGCCAGCCAGCAGTCTCTCTTTCTGCTTCCCTTTCCACTACCCTGCCTCCACCCACCAAAAACATCATTTCCTATACAACACATCAGGACTTGCACAAAGAGTGGGCAGGAGCCATTCTTTCTCCAAGCATATATATTAATAGAGTATGGTCCAATTACTATTTAGCCTCACATACTTGGGACCTCGGTGCATCAACTCAAGCCTCAGCCCATTACACCCCAGGATTAGATGGATTTACATGTGAATTCTCCCAAACATTCAAAGAACAATTAGCGCCAATGATTTATAAACTATTTGAAAAAATAGGGAATGAAGGAGTCCTACCAAATTCCTTTTATGACACAGACATGGTACTGATACCTAAATCACATAGGTTGAAAACAGAGAAAAAAAATTATAGACCAATCTCCCTAATGAATATAGATGCTAAATTCTTAAATAAGATATTAGCAAAAAGACTACAGAAAATCATCCCCAGGATAATACACCATGATCAAGTAGGATTTATGCTAGGAATGCAGGGCTAGTTAAATATTAGGAAAACTATTAGCATAATTGAGTACAGAAATAACCAAATTAACCAAAACCATATGATCATCTCAATATATACAGAAAAGCATTTGATAAAATCCAACATCCATTCCTATTAAAAACACTTAAGAGTAAAGGAATAAATGGATTTGTCTTTAAAATAATCAGTAGAATCTATTTAAAACCATAAATAAGCAGCATATGTAATGGGGACAAACTGCAACCATTCCCAATAAGATCAGGAATGAAACAAGGTTGCCCACTATCACCATTACTATTTAATAGTGTATTAGAAATACTAGCTTTGGCAATAAGAGTTAAGAAAAAGATTAAAGGAATAAGAATAGGCAATGAAGAAACCAAATTATCACTCTTTGCTGATGATAGGATGGTATACTTAGTGAACCCCAGAGATTCTACTAAAAAGTTATTAGAAACAATCCACGCCTTTAGCAAAGTTTCAGGATACAAAATACACCTACAAAAGTCATCAGCATTCTTATATATCACTAACAAAACCCAATAGTTAGAGTTACAAAGAGAAATTCCATTTAAAGTAACTACTGATTGTATAAAATATTTAGGATTCTATCTGCCAAGGGAAAATCAGAAACTTTATGAGCAAAACTACAAAACACTTTCCACACAAATTAAGTCTGATCTAAGCAACTGGAAAAATATTAAATGCTCTTGGATTGGGCGAGCAAATATAATAAAGATGACCATACTACTTAAATGAATCTCTTTATTTAGCGCTTTACCAATCAGACTCCCAAAAAACTATTTTAATGACCAAGAAAAAATAACAACAAAGTTCATATGGAAAAACAAAAGGTCAAGAATTTCAAGGAATTAATGAAGAAAAACATCAAATGAAAGTGGCCCCACTGTACCAGATCTAAAATTATATTATAAAGCAGTGGTTACTAAAACCATCTGGTACTGGCTAAGAAATAGACTAGTTGATCAATGAAATAGGTTAGGTTCAAAGGACAAAACAACCAATAATTTTAATAATCTAGTATTTGACAAACCTAAAGAACTCAGTTTTTGGGATAAGAATGCATTATTTGACAAAAATTGCTAGGAAACTTGGAAATTAGTATGGCAGAAACTAGGCATTGATCCACACTTAACACCGTACACCAAGATAAGGTCAAAATGGGTTCATGACCTAGGCATAAAGAATGAGATTATAAATAAATTGGAAGAGCATAGGATAGTTTACCTCTCAGACTTATAGAAGAGGAAGGAATTTATGACCAAAGAAGAACTAGAGATCACTATTGACCACAAAATAGAAAATTTTGATCATATCAAATTAAAAAGTTTTTGTACAAATAAAACTAATGCAGACAAGATTAGAAGGGAAACAATGAACTGGGAAAATATTTTTACAGTCAAAGGTTCTGATAAAGGCCTCATTTCCAAAATATATAGAGAACTGACTCTAATTTATAAGAAATCAAACTATTCTCCAACTGATAAATGGTCAAAGGATATGAACAGACAATTCTCAGATGAAGAAATTGAAACTATTTACAGATATATGAAAATATGCTCCAAATCATTATTAATCAGAGAAATGCAAATTAAGACAATTCTGAGATACCACTACACACCTGTCAGATTGGCTAGAATGACAGGGAAAGATAATGCGGAATGTTGGAGGGGATGTAGGAAAACAGGGACAATGATACATTGTTGGTGGAATTGTGACTATATCTAGCCATTCTGGAGAGCAATTTGGAACTATGCTCAAAAAGTTATCAAACTGTGCATACCCTTTGATCCAGCAGTATTTCTACTGGGCTTATACCCAAAGAGATACTAAAAAAGGGAAAGGGATCTGTATGTGCCAAAATTATATCAGTTATATTTTTGAAATCATGCAAAACATATTTCATATTATTTATGTTGTAAAAAACAAAATGAAACTAAAATAGAAAAGATAAAGTAGGTAAAAAAGGGTTTTGATCTATATTCGGAATTTATCAATTCTTTCTCTGTCTCTGGAAGTGAATATATTTTTCATTGTGAATCTGTTGGAATTGTCTTGGCTCTAGCTGTACCAGATCTAAAATTATATTATAAAATAGCAGTTACTAAAACCATCTGGTACTGGCTAAGAAATAGATTAGTTGATCAATGGAATAGGTTAGGTCCAAAGGACAAAACAGCCAATAACTTTAATAATATAGTGTTTGACAAACCCAAAGACACCAGTTTCTGGGATAAGAATGCATTATTTGACAAAAATTGCTGGGAAAATTGTAAATCAGTATGGCAGAAACTAGGCATTGACCCACACTTAACACCGTACACTAAGATAAGGTCAAAATGGGTTCATGACCTAGGCATAAAGAATGAGATGATAAATAAATTGGAAGAGCATAGGATAGTTTACCTCGCAGACCTGTGGAAGAGGGAGGAATTTATGACCAAAGAAGAACTAGAGATCTCTATTGACTACAAGATAGAAAATTTTGATTATATCAAATTGAAAAGTTTTTGTACAAACAAAACAAATGCAGACAAGATTAGAAGGGAAACAATAAACTGGGAAAACATTTTTACAATCAAAGGTTCTGATAAAGGCCTCATTTCCAAAATATAAAGAGAATTGACTCTAATCTATAAGAAATCAAACCATTCTCCAATTGATAAATGGTCAAAGGATATGAACAGACAATTCTCAGAGGAAGAAATTGAAACTATTTATAGACATATGAAAATATGCTCCAAATCATTATTAATCAGAGAAATGCAAATTAAGACAACTCTGAGATACCACTATACACCTGTCAGATTGGCTAGAATGACAGGGAAAGATAATGGGGAATGTTGGAGGGGATGTGGGAAAACAGGGACACTGATATATTGTTGGAATTATGAACACATCCAGCCATTCTGGAGCGCAATTTGGAACTATGCTCAAAAAGTTATCAAACTGTGCATACCCTTTGATCCAGCAGTGTTTCTACTGGGCTTATACCCCAAAGAGATACTAAAGAAAGGAAAGGGACCTGTATGTGCCAAAATGTTTGTGGCAGCCCTGTTTGTAGTGGCTAGAAGCTGGAAAATGAATGGATGCCCATCAATTGGAGAATGGTTGAGTAAATTGTGGTATATGAATGTTATGGAATATTATTGTTCTGTAAGGAATGATCAGCAGGATGAATACAGAGAGGACTGGCCAGACTTACATGAACTGATGCTGAGTGAAATAAGCAGAACCAGGAGATCATTATATACCTCAACAACGATACTGTTTGAGGATATATTCTGATGGAAGTGGATCTCTTCGATAAAGAGAGCCTTAATTGATCAAAGATGGACAGAAGCAGTTACACCCAGAGAAAGAAAACTGGGAAATGAATATAAACTGCTTGCATTTTTGTTTTTCTTCCCAATTGAATTGAATTAAATTCTCCCTGTGCAACAAGAAAACTGTTCGGTGCTGCACACATATATTGTATCTAGTATATACGGCAACCCATTCAACATGTAAAGGACTGCTTGCCATCCGGGGGATGGGGTGGAGGGAGGGAGGGGAAAAATCGGAACAGAAGTGAATGCAAGGGATAATGCTGTAAAAAATTACCCTGGCATGCATTCTATCAATAAAAAGTTATTGACTTCCGGTTAAGATGGCAGAGAGGAGGCTCACAGCTGCATAAGCTCCACGCTTTCTCTCACTATCCATTTCATTACAAGCCTCTGAATCAATGCTTGACTGAAAAAAACCCACAAATAGTTACCAAGAGAAGCCATCCTTGAGATCTGCCAAGAAAGGTCTGTCTTTACTGGAGGGCTGGGGCGGTTTTAGATCGGGCGCAGGCGGCGGGCAGCGGCAGTGAGAGCACGGGAGCAGACTGGAGAGGGGGTGGAGAGTGATCGTAGCCGTCTCTGCGGGGAGAGCTTCGCTACAGGTCTGGATACTTTCCTCCGGCAGCAAGTCAACAGCCCAGCAGAGAAGCTAAAAACACCGGGGCTGAAGAATACAACCCCAAACAGCTGGAGTCTCTCAGGACCTGGCCGCACCCCCCCTTCCCCCCCCCTCAGTGACTCAGCACGCTTTGGGATCTCAGAGCGCAGGCGCAGCACAGTCCTGCTAGTGCCTCACTGCTGCCCCCTGCAGTCTGTAGAGGAAGCTCGATAACACATCCAGCCCCCCCCCCCAAAGAAAGACTCCAGTTTTTTCTGTTTTTCTTTGGTAGTTTGTCTCTGATTAATAGACAGAATGAGCAAGAAGCTGAAGAGGACTTTCACCCTTGACAGCTTCTATACAGATAGAGAGCAGACTCTAAATCCTGAGGAGACTAAAAACAGGCTGTCCCCAGGTGAATCCCCAAAGGAGGAGATCGTCTGTTCCTCAACACAGATGAACCTCATAGAAGTGATTAAAAAGGCTCTCACAAGGGAGCTAGAAGAAAAATGGGGAAAGCAGAGTGAGGCTTGGGAAAAGGAGAGGGAGGCTTGGCAAAAGAGCCTGGAGAAAGTTAAAGAGAGAGTGGATAAAGAAGTAAAATCCTTGAAAAATAGGATTAGTGAACTGGAAACAGAAAACAGCTCTCTAAAAAACAAAATTGGCGAAATGGAAAAAAATTCCACAGAACAAAAGAACTCAATTGGACAATTAGAAAAAGATTTTAAAAAAGTGAGTGAAGAGAATACTTCACTGAAAATCAGAATTGAACAAGTGGAATTAAATGACTCGAGGAGACAAGAAGAATCAGTCAAGCAAATCCAAAAAAATCAAACAATGGAGAAAAATGTGAAATACCTTCTGGGGAAGACAACAGACCTGGAAAACAGATCCAGGAGAGACAATCTGAGAATCATTGGACTCCCAGAAAAACATGATGAAAAAAAGAGCCTGGACACTGTCTTCCAGGAAATTATCAAAGAGAACTGCCCAGAAGTCATAGGAACAGAGGAAAAAATAAACATTGAAAGGATTCATCGATCACCCACTGAAAGGGATCCTAAAATCAAAACACCAAGGAATATAGTGGCCAAATGCCAGAACCCTCAGATGAAAGAAAAAATATTGCAAGCGGCTAGAAAAACCCAATTCAAGTATCAAGGAGCCACAATAAGGATCACCTAGGATCTGGCAGCATCCACATTAAAAGATCGAAGGGCCTGGAATATGATATTCCGAAAGGCTAAGGAACTTGGTATGCAACCAAAAATAACTTACCCAGCAAGAATGAGCATCTTTTTCCAGGGAAGAAGATGGTCATTCAACGAAGTAAGCGAATTTCATCTATTTCTGATGAAAAAAACAGAACTTAACAAAAAGTTTGATCTACAAATATAGAACTCAAAAGAAATCTAAAAAGGTAAAGATTAATCTTGGGAACTATATTTTGACTATATAGATGTATAAAGAATACATGTATACCTTGTTCTAGAAATTGATGTGGAAAGGACATTGTACCAGAAAAAGGGTAAAGTGGGGGTAGTACATCTCATGAAGAGGCATAGGAAACCTATTATATCTGAGAGAAAGAATGGAGGGGGATGAATATAGTGGGTATCTTACTGCCTTCAGAATTGGCTTTAAGTGAAAAATCTTAAGACATATTCAATCTATGGTGAAACTTCTCCCATCTCATTGAAAAGTGAGAAGGGAAAAGTGGAAAGGGAAGGAATAAGCTAAGCGGAAGGGAATACGGGAACTGGGAGGGAAAGGGGTAAGATAGGGGGAGGAACTCTAAGGCGGGGGGAGGGACACTAAAAAGGGAGGGCTGTGAGAAGCAAGGGGTGCTCACAAGCTTAATACTTGGAAGGGGGGGAAAGGGGAAAGAAGGGAGGAAAGCATAAACCGGGGTTAACAAGATGGCAAGTAATACAGAATTGGTCATTCTAACCATAAACGTGAACGGGGTAAACTCCCCCATAAAGAGGAAGCGGTTAGCAGAATGGATTAAAAGCCAGAATCCTACAATATGTTGTTTACAGGAAACACACCTGAAGCGGGGAGATACATGCAGGTTAAAGGTAAAAGGTTGGAGCAAAATCTACTATGCTTCAGGTGAAGTCAAAAAAGCAGGGGTAGCCATCCTGATCTCAGATCAAGCTAAAGCAAAAATTGACCTAATTAAAAGAGATAAGGAAGGACACTATATCTTGCTAAAGGGTAGCATGGATAATGAAGCACTATCTATATTAAACATATATGCACCAAGTGGGGTAGCATCTAAATTCTTAAAAGAGAAACTAAGAGAGCTGCAAGAAGAAATAGACAGTAAAACTATAATAGTGGGAGATCTTAACCTTGCACTCTCAGAATTAGATAAATCAAACCACAAAATAAATAAGAAAAGTCAAAGAGGTAAATAGAATACTAGAAAAGTTAGATATGATAGATCTCTGGAGAAAATGTAATGGAGACAGAAAGGAATACACTTTCTTTTCAGCAGTTCATGGAACCTATACAAAAATTGACCATATATTAGGACATAAAAACCTCAAACTCAAATGTAGTAAGGCAGAAATAGTAATTGCATCCTTTTCAGACCACAATGCAATGAAAATTACATTCAACAAAAAAGCAGGAGGAAGTAGACCAAAAAATAATTGGAAACTAAATAATCTCATACTAAATAATGATTGGGTGAAATAGCAAATCATAGACATAATTAATAACTTCACCCAAGAAAACGATAATAATGAGACATCATACCAAAATGTATGGGATGCAGCCAAAGCGGTAATAAGGGGAAATTTCATATCTCTAGAGGCCTATTTGTATAAAATAGAGAAAGAGAAGGTCAATGAATTGGGTTTGCAATTAAAAATGCTAGAAAAGGAACAAATTAAAAACCCCCAGTCAAACACTAAACTTGAAATTCTAAAAGTAAAAGGTGAGATCAATAAAATTGAAAGTAAAAAAACTATTGAATTGATTAATAAAACTAAGAGTTGGTTCTATGAAAAAACCAACAAAATAGACAAACCCTTAGTAAATCTGATTAAAAAAAGGAAAGAGGAAAATCAAATTGTTAGTCTTAAAAATGAAAAGGGAGAACTCACCACTAACGAAGAGGAAATTAGAGCAATAATTAGGAGTTACTTTGCCCAACTTTATGCCAATAAATTCGACAACTTAAATGAAATAGAAAAATACCTCCAAAAATACAGCTTGCCCAAACTAACAGAGGAAGAAGTAAATATCCTAAACAGTCCCATCTCAGAAAAAGAAATAGAACAAACTATCAATCAACTCCCTAAGAAAAAATCCCCAGGACCAGATGGATTTACATGTGAATTCTACCAAACATTTAAAGAACAATTAACTCCAATGTTATATAAACTATTTGAAAAAATAGGGATTGAAGGAGTCCTACCAAACTCCTTTTATGACACAGATATGGTACTGATACCTAAACCAGGTAGGCTGAAAACAGAGAAAGAAAATTATAGACCAATCTCCCTAATGAATATTGATGCTAAAATCTTAAATAAAATATTAGCAAAAAGATTACAGAAAATTGTCACCAGGATAATACACTATGACCAAGTAGGATTTATACCAGGAATGCAGGGCTGGTTCAATATTAGGAAAACTATTAGCATAATTGACTATATCAATAACCAAACAAACAAAAACCACATGATCATCTCAATAGATGCAGAAAAAGCATTTGATAAAATCCAACATCCATTCCTAATAAAAACACTTGAGAGCATAGGAATAAATGGACTTTTCCTTAAAATAGTCAGGAGCATATATTTAAAACCATCAGTAAGCATCATATGCAATGGGGAAAAACTGGAACCTTTCCCAGTAAGATCTGGAGTGAAGCAAGGTTGCCCACTATCACCATTATTATTTAATATCGTATTAGAAACACTAGCCTCGGCAATAAGAGTCGAGAAAGATATAAAAGGAATTAGAGTAGGCAATGAGGAAACCAAACTATCACTCTTTGCAGATGATATGATGGTATACCTAGAGAACCCCAGAGATTCTACCAAAAAGCTATTGGAAATAATTCATAATTTTAGCAAAGTAGCTGGCTACAAAATAAATCCCCATAAATCCTCAGCATTTTTATACATCACCAACAAAATCCAACAACAAGAGATACAAAGAGAAATTCCATTCAGAATAACTGTTGATACCATAAAATATTTGGGAATCTATCTACCAAAGGAAAGTCAGGAATTATATGAGCAAAATTATAAAAAAGTCTCCACACAAATAAAGTCAGACTTAAATAATTGGAAAAATATTAAGTGCTCTTGGATCGGCCGAGCGAACATAATAAAGATGACAATACTCCCTAAACTAATCTATTTATTTAGTGCTATACCAATCAGACTTCCAAGAAAATATTTTATTGATCTAGAAAAAATAACAAAAAAATTCATATGGAACAATAAAAAGTCGAGAATCTCAAGGGAATTAATGAAAAAAAAATCAAATGAAGGTGGCCTAGCTGTACCTGATCTAAAATTATATTATAAAGCAGCAGTCACCAAAACCATTTGGTATTGGCTAAGAAATAGATTAGTGGATCAGTGGAAAAGACTAGGCTCACAAGACAGAATAGTCAGTTATAGCAATCTAGTGTTTGACAAACCCAAAGCCCCTAACTTCTGGGAAAAGAATTCATTATTTGATAAAAACTGCTGGGATAATTGGAAATTAGTATGGCAGAAATTAGGCATGGACCCACACTTAACACCATATACCAAGATAAGATCAAAATGGGTCTATGACCTAGGCATAAAGAACGAGACTATAAATAAATTAGAGGAACATAGAATAGTTTATCTCTCAGACTTGTGGAGGAGAAAGAAATTTGTGACCAAAGATGAACTAGAGACCATTACTGATCACAGAATAGAAAATTTCGATTACATCAAATTAAAAAGCTTTTGTACAAATAAAACTAATGCAAACAAGATTAGAAGGGAAGCAACAAACTGGGAAAACATTTTCACAGTTAAAGGTTCTGATAAAGGCCTCATTTCCAAAATATATAGAGAACTGACTCAAATTTATAAGAAATCAAGCCATTCTCCAATTGATAAATGGTCAAAGGATATGAACAGACAATTTTCAGAGGATGAGATTGAAACTATTACCACTCATATGAAAGAGTGTTCCAAATCATTATTGATCAGAGAAATGCAAATTAAGACAACTCTGAGATACCACTACACACCTGTCAGATTGGCTAAGATGACAGGAAAAAATAATGATGAATGTTGGAGGGGATGCGGGAAAACTGGGACACTAATGCACTGTTGGTGGAGTTGTGAACGAATCCAACCATTCTGGAGAGCAATCTGGAATTATGCCCAAAAAATTATCAAATTGTGCATACCCTTTGATCCAGCAGTGTTTCTATTGGGCTTATATCCTAAAGAAATACTAAAGAAGGGAAAGGGACCTGTATGTGCCAAAATGTTTGTAGCAGCCCTGTTTGTAGTGGCTAGAAACTGGAAAATGAATGGATGCCCATCAATTGGAGAATGGCTGGGTAAATTGTGGTATATGAATGTTATGGAATATTATTGTTCTGTAAGAAATGACCAGCAGGATGAATACAGAGAGGACTGGCGAGACTTACATGAACTGATGCTAAGTGAAATGAGCAGAACCAGGAGATCATTATACACTTCGACAACGATATTGTATGAGGACATATTTTGATGGAAGTGGATTTCTTTGACAAAGAGACCTGAGTTTCAATTGATAAATGACGGACAAAAGCAGCTACACCCAAAGAAAGAACACTGGGAAACGAATGTAAACTATCTGCATTTTTGTTTTTCTTCCCGGATTATTTATACCTTCTGAATCCAATTCTCCCTACGCAACAAGAGAACTGTTCGGTTCTGCAAACATATATTGTATCTAGGATATACTGCAACATATCCAACATATAAAGGACTGCTTGCCATCTAGGGGAGGGGGTGGAGGGAGGGAGGGGGAAAAAAATTGGAACAGAAACGAGTGTCAATATAATGTAATTATTAAATAAAAAATTTTAAAAAAATAAAATAAAAATAAAAAAATAAAAAAAAATAAAATTAAAAAAAAAGTTATTAAAAAAAAAGGAATTGTCTTGGCTCATTATCTCATTCAAAGTACCTTAGTATTCCATAATTGATTCATTATTGATTTTACTGGGTATAATGTTCTGGTAGTATTTTTTTCACTTTTCCTTAAATTAATATAAATTTTCTCATGTTTTTAAAAACCATCCAGCTCATCACTTCTTTTTTTTTTTTAATATAGCATTATCCCTTGCACTCATTTCTGTTCCGATTTTTCCCCTCCCTCCCTCCAACCCCTACCCCAGATGGCAAGCAGTCCTTCACATGTTGAATAGGTTATAGTATATCCTAGATACAATATATGTGTACAGAACCGAACAGTTTTCTTGTTGCACAGGGAGAATTGGATTCAGAAGGTATAAATAACCCAGGAAGAAAAACAAACATGCAAGCAGTTTATATTCATTTCCCAGTATTCTTTCTTTGGGTGTAGCTGCTTCTGTCCATCCTTGATCAATTGAAACTGGATTAGCTCTCTTTATCAAAGAGATCCACTTCCATCAGAATACATCGTCAAACAGTATCATTGTTGAGGTATATAATGATCTCCTGGTTCTGCTCATTTCACTTAGCATCAGTTCATGTAAGTCTGGCCAGTCCTCTCTGTATTCATCCTGCTGGTCATTCCTTACAGAACAATAATATTCCATAACGTTCATATACCACAATTTATTCAATCATTCTCCAATTGATGGGCATCCATTCATTTTCCAGCTTTTAGCCACTACAAACAGGGCTGCCACAAACATTTTGGCACATGCGGGTCACTTTCCCTTCTTTAGTATCTCTTTGGGGTATAAGCCCAGTAGAAACACTGCTGGATCAAAGGGTATGCACAGTTTGATAACTTTTTCAGCTTATCACTTCTTAAAGCACAATAGTTTTCCATGAAATAGCAGCTAACTGGCACAGTGGATAGAATACCGTGTTTGAATCAGGAAGACATCTTCATGTGTTCAAATTAATTCATAAAATGAGCTGAAAAAGAAAATAGCAAATCACGCCAGTGTCTTTTATAAGGAAACCTCAAATGGGGTCATGAAGAGTACAGCATGACTGAAATGGCTGAACAACAAATTTCCATTAAAATCATGTACCACAACTTGTTAAGCCTTTCCCCATTTGATGGACATGCCCTCAATTCCATATATATATATGGAATATATATATATATATATATATATATATATATATATATATATATATATATATATAGCCTTTATATATTTTTCTTTAATTTCTTTGGGATATAGACCAAGTAGTGGTATTGCTAATTCAAAAGGCATTCACAGTAATATGATATCATTCTTTGAAAATAGTTCTAAATTCTTTTCCATCATGGTTGGACTGGTTCACACCTGTTCCAAGAAGACATTAATGAACCTATTCTTTTGTCATTTTCTTTTTCTGTCATGTTAACTGATCAGAGTTGTTTCAATTTGTATTTCTTTAATAGTGATTTAGAACATTTTTTTATGTTACAATTGTTAACTTTGAGTTCTTCTGAAAATTGCTTGTTTATATCCTTCAATCATTTATCAACTGAGAAATGACTCATTTTTTGAAAATTTGGTTCAGTTCCCTATATATTTGAGAAATGAAGCCATTATCAAAAAACATGCTGTATTTCCTCCTCACTCTCAATTTCCTACTTCACTGCTAATTTGGGGTGCATTGGTTTTGTTTATGAAAACCCTTTTTGATTTATATGATCATAATTTTATTTACTATAATTCTTTAAAAATCTTGTTTGGTAATAAAATATATATCTATAGATTGAACAGGTAAATTTTTTTCTATATTGCCTGAATTCATTTAGGTTATCACCTTTTTATATTTAAATTATTTGTCCATTTTAACCTTTAGACATGTGTTATGAAATGCTGGTTTATATTTCATTTCTACCAAACTGCTTTCCATTTTTCCTAGCAATTTTTATCAAATGTTAAATTCTTGTACAAAAAGCTTGTATCATTGATTTTACCAGATACTATGTTAAGTACTACTAATACAGTTATCTTCAACCGCATATTTATTTTTTATTTTTAGTTATTTATATTTATTTTATATTTTAAAATTCTGTTAATCTTGAATAATATGTTTTGAATTTTAGCAAGATATGGAACCTTATTATGAAACAGTTTCTGCATTACATATTTTCAGACTGATGGATTGTTAAAGGAAGTCTCCTTTGGGGGATTTCCTGCTCCTTTTTTTCTTTTTAAAAATATTTTTAGTTTTCTACTTACATGTAAACCATTTTTACATTTGTTTTTAAAATTTTGAGTTCCAGATTCTCCCCCTTCTTCTCCAAATCCCTCCACTGAGAAGGTCCATGAGAAGTTGTCCAAAACATTTCCATTAAAGTCATGTTGAAAAGAAAACATAGATTTTCTCCTCCATTCCCTGTCAAGAAAACAAAACAAAACAAAACAAAATATGGAGAATAAGAAGAAAGTAAAAAAAAAGTATGTTTAAATCTGTAATTAGATACAATCAGTCCTTTCTTTGGATATGGATAGTATTTATCATTATAAGTACTCTAAAAATACAACTGCATATTTAGATAATTTTTTCTTAGACATTGTAAGAAGAAATCCTCTGACTTCCTTTTATGGTCCAAGATTGTAATAGTTGCTGACTTTCTAAGTGGGGAAAGGGAAGGTAATTCAGAGCAAATGAGCCTAAAGGGAGCCCTGTCCAATCTTCTTCTTAAGCACATCTTGAGAGAAAGGAGTGAGAAATAAGTTCCCAGGAGAGGAGCATTAAGACATTGGGACCCCATCAATTACAAAGCCCTCATTGGAATGGCTTAAAGAAAGGATCCAGTGAATCTTCAAATACATCTCCAGGAAGAGTTTTCCTTTGTTCTCCAGACATCTTGATCTTTCTGTATGGATTTAGTTGTCAGAAAAATCAAAAGATAGTAAATATAGAAAGAAAAGTAGGTGTAAAATAAGATCTTTCATTAGAGCAAAATTTGTAAAAACTATTTTAAATATGTAGATGCGTATGACGATGTACATAATAAATTATTTTCTTTTTTTCATCTTAAGAATACAGATTTAAAATTGAATGAATTTTAGAAGTGATATAATTTCACTCCCCTATTTTATGCCTAGAGTTAAAATAACTTTCTTCAGTCTGTACAATTCATTAAGTGTCATTTGGGGTTTAAACTCAAGTTCTCTGATTTCAAATCCAATGCTATTATAAGGTATATTCATTTATTTAACATGTCTCTACTGTGTAGTGTTATTTTAGATAGATACAGGAAAAAAAAGTTCTTGCTTTTTTAAAGTTTAAAATAAGTGTTGTAAAATTGTGAATAAAACCTTGATATAATTAATTCTGATTTGCGTAGTATTCTCTTTTTTACAGTATACATTTCTCAAAACAAATCTGAGGAGTAATAATAAAAAATAAAAATTTGCATAATAATTGAAGTTTTAATATTAGATCATTTAATTTGCCTATTAATCCTGGGATATGGGTGCTATCATTATCTCCAATTTAGAGATGAAGAGAATCAGAGAGAAATGAAATGGCTTGCCCAAGATTGTGCAGCTTGGAAGTATTTGAGCTAGAATTTGAGTTCATGTATTCTGACTCCACATTGAGTACTTTATCCAGTATAGTACAATAATCGCCCTCTCTTCATAAAACAAGAAACCAAGGCTTAGAGATATGCAGTGATTTATTTACAAATGTATTGTTGATATCTACTATGGCCTTTTGACATAAAGTTGTCACAAACCCAATCACATCTACTCACTATTTAGAATCATACATCAAGTCTCGAATGTATTTATATTGGCCCAGGTACTTTAATTTCGTGTCTGGAAACTGTTTTAAACAAACAAATAAACAAAATAGTCTGTACCATATACCATATGCCATATGTGATAGGACTCTTTCATCATCATCCCTATAATAGTGAAACCACTTTGGGGGAGGATGTTAGAAACACGATTCACTCAATTTCTGTCTCACCAGTTGGCTTTATAGGCTGTAAGCACTTGCTTCCACTCTTTATTCTACCAAAACAAGTTTTTACCATTGTATCAAATCAAATCCACTGAGTATTGCCATCTAAAATTGAACATAAAATGTCATGCATCTACAGCTTACAAATTATAAATCTAGTGTTGTTTTCACAATTTTAAGAGGCTCATTCATAGATGTTTGAAAATAGAGTGGGCCACTTTATGAGTTTATAAATTTTCTGGGATGAAGATGTTAAATCAGTGATTCGATTACTAATTCTGAGATACTTTAAAGCACACTCATGCATCAGAATAGAAATAGATGGCCTTCAAGATTCTTCTTAATTTAAGAATTATTTTTCTATATTTGATCCAGAATGTATTTTTCTTATCCCCCCAAAAAGAATCATTGAGTTAATCATCATTCTCCAATATTTGTGGAAATGAATGACCAATTCTAATAAATAAATATTGCTTACTATTTGTTATATAAATAGAACATAAATAGAAAAATGTTTTGCCTTAAATAAGTTTAAAAATAGAGATAATTGCATGTAATATATGTAAACATATATATTATACTACCTAACTACTCAGTTAGATGCATGAAAATTTCAGAAAAAATGCTGTGAGAATTCAGAAGGAAAAATTTTCCCAGTAGAAGAAGTATGTGAGAAGATAAATTAAGATCAGAAGCTTTATAAATAAATGAGAGGTAAAAGCAGAAACAGGTAAAATGCACTTAATTTTATCAGACAACAATAGCTTTATCATTTACACTCCCATCAGCTGCAAAGGTGACTGGATATTCTCTTACACTGAGTGACTAACCTTTTCTTTTGATAGGTTATTTGGAGCTCACCTTTTTCAATATTCCAAGCTTCAGTCTTCTGTGTAATAACACCTTTTTTTTTTTCCTTCTCACAACTCATCACCTTTGTAATTATAAAACCCTAATTTGCAGATGGAATTTTAAATGCTACTACTTGATTGCTTCCAGGTCTGACTGTAATAAAGATTTCACGTGTGTGTGTGTGTGTGTGTGTGTGTGTGTGTGTGTGTGTGATACATTGATTTTGAAAGACAAGAGAGTCAAAAACATTTCATTTTGTACTTGACTATCTTTCCCAACTATGTGCCATCGATCTCCCCTCCCCCCCAACATCAGTGCCAGATTCAGAATTATTGTGGCATTCAAAGTTTTGCAACAGATTTTTTTCCCTTCATGTGTTCAAAGCTTCCCGTGCATATTCTATTTCATTACCTCACATTGTGACATGGGAGTGATGCTGAGTTTTCTGAAATTTTGCCTCTAGATTTCAAGTTGTGGCCTATCATTTGGAGCTAAAATGTGAGACCAAGAAATAAACTTTTAATTGCCTAAGTATCAAGCTGGCTGAGTTTAGAGAACTTTTTTAATGACTACTTGTGTTTGGACTGTGGCAGACCACTCTGAGCTTATATATGTCTGATCAGCCATAGTTGGACACATTGTGAATCCAGTCTAACATAGCAATGTCATTTTAATCCTCTTTGAGAATGAAGGAAAACAACCAACCAACCAACATATACATACATAAACATATTATGTTTATACATAATAATACCAAATACTCTGAGCAGTCTCTCAATTCCTTTATCTGATATGTTTTTAAATACTCACATTTCTTTTTTTACCTTTCTGCTTCATTTGACACTGGTGACCACCCTCTCATTTCTGTAGCATTATTTTCCCTTGGTCATTTTCCTATCTATTTGACTATTCTTTTTTTAGCCCCTTTTCTTGGTTCATTATCCATATGAGATCCCTAACTCTGGCTATTCTTCCAGGTTCTATCATAGCACCTTTGCTTGACATTCTTTTTGGTAACTTTATCAGCTTCTAAGGGTGTAGTGTTCTTTTTCTTCTTTAAAATATATAATATAGGATGATGGTTCTCTCTGGGGGAGAGGGTAGGTTTCTCGAAGGAGGTTTTCTGGGGGCAGCTTTAGTATCAGTTTGGATCAATAATGATCCCAAATGCAGCCAGGTGATAAAAGTTCAGATCTTTTATTATCTCCAATATAGTGTGGTTAGCTTAGAGCCTGTCTCCAAATCCAAAGATTTTGTCCTTCAGCCTCTGCCTCTGCTGTTTTCAGCCTCCAGCCAGCACAAAGATGGAATGAATCTCTTGTCTCCTTCACTTGGGGCTCAGCTAGCTTTCTGGCGAGTCTTTCAGACCAGCTTGGTCTCAGTGGGGGAAGTGCAGGAGCCCAGCCACCAACCACAGTGGTGTGAGATGAAGATGAATATGCTTGTGCCTCTGAGAGAGCCTTCTTAATTTTCCAATGAACTCTCTACTCGTAGCTTCTTCCTCTGAAAACTCTTCTTCTGCTACCAGCCAGCCAAGTGGAAAAAATATTCCAATAAATCTCTTTTGCCTCAGAGAAAGAGCTTCTGGCATAATTCAGCTGAAATCTGACCAAGAGCCTCTGTCTGTTTCTTTTATACAAGAGGGAGGAATTGTGGGATATGAGAGAGAGGGATTATGGGTTTTCTCCCACAGTGCTCTCTGGCCATAAGAGCTTCAAAGAAGGTGTGAATTCACAAATTACAAAGTTTACTTTGTGAAACTCCCATACTTGTGAACTCCAATGAGTAAAGGTGTGAACACAAGCCTTGTATTAATTAGTTCCACTTAGTACCTTGTTTCAGGTTCTTGCCCAAAACATCTTCTTGTAAGATCAGATCAATAATCTATCAACTCTAATAAGTTAGCAGTTTGTAAAGATTCCAACATAAGGGTTCATTCAACATTTATACATGCAGATTATTCATGTATCTATATATCAAGTGCCAGGATGCCCAGATTCAAGCTGTTTGTCCCAAGTCAACTTAAATTTGCATATCCAAAATAATCACCATTTTTACAGTTTTCTCTGTTTATAACCTTGATGTTAATGTTAACTTCTCACTCTGCTTCATGGAACATATCTCATCAATTGCCAAAGTCTTCTGTTTCTGCCTTCAAAATATCTTCCACATCTCAGCCCTTCTTACCACTCATACAGACAAAAGGCAGTATTTTATTTCCTATCCTGAAGCACCAGTCCCTCCCCTGATTTCCCCATTAATTGGATGTTATAGAAATTGCACAACATGACTCTGCAACTCCCATTATATAGCCTTTCCCTGCCCCAAAAGGTAACAGAGAAGAGGACTAAGGCAAAGAATAAAAGACTTTTCAAATCTCAAGCCACCACCTTTGATAAAAAAAGTCAATCCCTGCCCTCCAAGGATCTTATATTCTTTTATTTTTTAATTTCTTTGTTTATTTTAACACACATTGCTTTATGAATCAGGTTGGGTGAGAAAAATCAGAACAAAAGGGAAAAACCATGTAAGAGAGAAAAAAAAACAGAAAAAAAGAAATGATGATTTTCATTCAGTCTCCTCAGTTCTTTTCTGGATGCAGATGGCATTTTCTGTCCAAAGTCTATTGGAATTGCTTTGGATCATTGAACCATTGAGAAGAACCAAGCCTTTTCTAGAGGATTACTGCACATTCTTGTTGCTATTGTGTATGATGTATTCCTGGTTCTGTTTGTTTTGCTCAGTATCAGTACATGTAAATCTTTCTAGACTTTTCTAAAATCAGATTGTTCAACATTTTTTTTTATATAACAATAATATTCCATTACCTTCATATACCACAACTTGTTCAGCCATTCCCCAAATGAAGGGCATGTTCTCATTTTCCAATTTTTTACTATACTCATACAGTTTTAAACTTAGTTTAGATTCTCATCATTTTTCGTCTTCATTGTCCTTCCTAAAAGAATTCTCTCTTCTCTCCAACATGTTTTACTTATTTGCCAAAGTTATTTTCATTATGTAGAGATTTGATCATGTTATTTCCCTGCTCAATTCACTTCAGTAACTCTATTAACTACAGGATAAAATATAACATTCTCTCTTTGACTTCTGTTTCTTCCCAACCTTGCCCTAAACTATCTTTTTAGTCACTTTCAGTCACATTATGCATTGTTCTCTCTTCTTTACTTCTCAGTACATCTTACATGGATTTATTTCTTATGTTCATCCATGGAGTTCTCCATCTCTTATTTCTGTTACTTTCTTCTGGTAGTCCTCCATGCCTACAACAAGATGGCAGGATGGCCATCTACCTAATTGAATACCCTTCTTTAAGATACAATTTAGATATCATCTTCTGTACTAGCCTTTCTTGATCACTCAAATGCTAATGTTCTCACTCTCTAACCCCCAATCAAATATCTTATTTAAAGTGAGGTTCCAGTGCCTAGTACTTAGTAGGCTCTTAATAAATACTTTTTTGATTGATATAAAAAAAAATGTTGTTGTTGTTGTTTTTGGAAGGAGAATATTGGCTCCTAAAAGGATCAATGAAGGGTTCATGGAGAATGAGGCATTTGAACTGATTTTTAAAGGAAAACAAAGGAGGGAATGCATTCTAGGAATGTGCAGTGAACAAAAGCTTAGAGAAAAGAGATGTAGTATCATGTGTAAAAAGACAGTAAGTTCTACTTTGGATATTGTGCAGAGTGAGGAAGATAGAGGGATATATAAAATGTTGAGAAGGAAGTTTAGAGTTCAAGTGGAGAAAGCTTTAAATGCCAAAAAAGGAGGTAAAATCTGAACCTAGAAGCAATAGAAATCTACTGAATTTCATTAAATGGAAAAGTAATTTTGTCAAATCTAGACTTTAAAAGAATCACCTTGGGAACAATGATAAAAATTATTGTATAAAAATTATTTCATAGGTAAATATTTAAGTTTTATCTACTGTGAATAACCTTTTTAAATCTGAAACAAAAAACTTACTAATAAAAATTAATAATTTTAAGCACTTTATATATTATATTTAATGGGTTTTGATTTATGATGTCCTATTGATTTCTGCTTTCTCACTACATTTTAAGATGCGAATTTATAGTCATTTATTTGACTTTTGTAGGAATTCCAAAACAAGTAATAGATAAAATGTATTTGATTTTTAAAAAGTGAGAATTTATAGATAATCATATTAATTCAATTTAGTATATCTTTATTAGGTATCTAGAGAAAAGATTGAATGTTGGATTATCAAGCTAAAGATCCCTAGTTAAAATTCAGGTTCTTCCAACTACCTCCTTTCCTTTTCTAGACAGGAAAGGACAAAGCAGACATGGTTAACAGGGAGTAAAATTGGAAGTAAAATCAGAGAGAGAAAAAGCTTAATTACTCTCAGTAGGTTCAAGTAACAAACCCTGATTGGACTAAATATGAGAGCACTGAAAAGACCTGGCAGACTTTATTCCTCAGCCACTATTAATGACCCTATGGCAAATTCTAGAGAATGGAAGTGCTATTGTAGGACCAAAGAAGACTAGAGTTTAACAGCAGTATAAAACTGATCCTGACTTTGATCCCTGGACAAATTCCAGGATATAATGAAACAATTCTTAATCTAGAGAGCATTATTTTAATAAAATATGGTGATAACTGTATTTTAGTTTGTTTTCCTTTGTAATCTTTTGTATTTTATAATATTTGTATGGCATACTATTTAAAAATATATTCTGGTAATAGATTCATAGATTTCATCAGATTGTTAAAATGTTCCATGTTACACACAAAAATGATTAAGGATCCACATAAACACTGAAAAATGGAAGCAGTGATTACAATGAAAGACTATGCCTTCATCATGGAAGGCTTACTTAGTCTGTTGCTTTAACATATCTCTCATTTGGTTCCCTTCTCCTTAGTCATGTGCCTATTATGTGTTGCCTGTAACAGCCTTCTAATTGATGTCCAGACCTCCAGTATTTCTCCTCTCTAATTCATGCTTTAAATAGCTACAAAATTAATATTCTGAAAATACAGGTTTGTGGATGTCAATTTCCTGTTGAAAATGTGGCGCCTTCTTGCCTGAAGATAAAATACTGACTCTACATATGCCATTTACCTTATTTTTCTGTCTGGTTCCACCTGATCTTTCCAGGCTTACTGTACCTTCTTCAGGCATTCTGGTTCCAGTGTACTTAAGAGACTTTCTGTTTTTTATACACAACATACTATGTTTATTTTTTGTGTCTTTGCATAAATCTCTGTTTCTGGGATGTCCTCTTTTTCTATGTCTAATTGTTGAGAACTTCCTGCATTCTTCAAAGTTAATCTCATGGAGTACCTACACCAGTCTCTACCCTACTGTCTAAATGCATTCCCTCAATAATTATTTTGCAATATCTATTAATGTATTAGATAAAATATGCAATATAATTATTGCATAGCATGATAAAATTAATATATAATTATGTTGCATATATTATTAATATTATATAGCAATATATAATATTTATATTAAATCTTAGTAATGCTTTGGGATGCTGTATATATACACAGGCACATATAAAACAGTATAGATAGGCATATATAAAACAGTATAGATATCCATATATTAGATGTATTTGGATATGTATATATATGTATATGTAAATTTATTTTTCTTCGTACATGTTTTTGTTTTGTTTTGTTTTCATGTAATATTGGGGAAAATATAAGGAACATTAATTCTTACATTTTGTTTTGATGTTATTATACAGTATATTGGCCCCTAGAGTGAATGCTGACAGAATTAAAAGGGGAAAAGGAGGGATTTTACAACAAAATTTATATCTTAAATTTTATTTTTACAAACTTTTAGGAATAGGTGATGTGATCAGGATTGCTGCAAGATCTACTCAATGGGTTTGGAAAGCCCTGCTATCTTCTGCCTCTTTGTGTGTTTATTCTTTCCCTTTTTTCAAAAGATTCTTAAAACTCACATTACAGGAAGAAGTCTGATCTCAGATTATCTTTCTTTGTTCTTTTAAAATAAAAAGTTACAGCTCCAAGAATCTTTAGAAACTTAAGTCCCTTTCCAAGGTAAAGACTACTCCATATTGTAACACAGGGGCTATCTGCCTGAAATTGAAACCCTACTCTCATATATTTCTTTGAATTCCTAGTTTCCTTTACAACACAGCTCAAGAATCACTTTCTGTATTTGTTCTTGCTTCATTTGTCCCATTGTGAGTGTCTACTGATGTATATAAGAATGCGTGTGTATGTGTGTGTGTGTGTGTTTGTGTGTGTATACATGCATGCATACTAAGTGAAACAGCATATCTCTCCAGCTATTAATCTACCTATCTATATAAGTACAGGACAATTAGGTAACACAATGGATGAAGTGCCAGGCCTGGAGGCAGAAAGACCTGAGTTTATATTCAGCCTCAGACACTAATTACCACCTGTGGGATGCAACTTCATTTTCTTCAATTGTAAAAATGAGCTGAAGAAAGAAACGGCAAACCACTCCTTAATCTTAACTAGGAAAACCTCAAAAAAAGGGTCACAAAGAGTATGACTGAAAATGACCAAAGAACTATATATCTTTATACATATATTTACTATACATATACATAACACTGATATATATATATATACATCTTTCATCTCTCTCTCTCTCTCTCTCTCTCTCTCTCTCTCTCTCTCTCTCTCTCTCTCTCTCTCTCTCTCTCATTTCTCTTTCTATGTCCCTCTCTCATTTCCCCTGTTTATATAATCTCCTTGAGTCTAGGAAGGGCTTGACCTTTGTCTTCATTAAGAACTAAACACAGAATCATTGAACAAATTATAAATAAACAAATATAAAGCAAAATTAGGTGTAAAATATATCAGATTATATTAAAATGTTTTGTATAAATAAGAGAGAGGGAAATTTTTATAGCAAATTTCTCAGATGAAAGTGAAATCTATAAGAATACAAGGGATTTCCCAAAGGATAACTGGTCCAAGAACATAAACAGCCAGTTCTCCAAGGAAGAAATCAAAACAATTTATAGTCATGTAAAAATTCTCTAAATCATCATTGATTAGAGAAAAGTATATTTAAACAGCCTGGAAATAGTTTATTCCTGCAAAGTTGGCTAAAATGATTTAAGGGAAAAGCAGCAACAAATGGAGGAGATGTGGAATAATTGGGACACTAATTCATTTTGGTGGAATGTGAACTAATCTAAGCATTTTGGAGAACAATCTGGAATTTTGCCCAAAGAGTTCCTAAATTATCTTTTTGACCAGCCAAGTCAGTTTCCAAAGATTATTAGGAAAAAAAGACAAATAACCTATATATTTTTATTTATTTATTTTATCTATCTATCTATATATTAACCTATGTTATAAAATGTAATGTCCAGACAAGCTTTCTAAGAAGTCCTCTGAATGGGCCTTTGGTCTCAGCAGAATAGTCAGAAATAGAGTCTAAGCCTTTTAAAGTCTCCTTCAGTCTCTTTACTCTGATTGACTGACCCTAACTCTAGTTCTCTTAGCCCTTAAATATTCTATTACAATTACATCATTACAATATGTGAACTAGAGAACCATTATATCACCATGCTAAGTATTAAGTATATGTAAACTAGAGGATCATTATCTCATCAATTCCACTGAGTTAGCACATTGTTGTAAGTATCCTTGTTTCAAGTATACTTCTCCAGAGTTCTAGCCCTCTACAATAAAATGTTTGTGATGAGAAAGGACTGGAAATTGCAGGGATGACCATCAACTTGAGAAAGGCTAAACAAGTTGTATGTTATTGTGATGGCATATTACTTTGCTATAAGAAATGATGAACTCAATTATCTTAAAAAAGCATAGACTGGCATGAAATACTAAGAACAAAATGAGCAGAGCCAAAAGAACAGTATACATAGTAACATTAGTATTGTTTTAAGAACAATTTTGAAGGAATAAGTTATTTTGACTATTCCAAATACCCAAATTAACAAGAATAATTTCACACACACACACATATATCACATTTGTGTAATGATAGCCATCTCTACAGTGGGGTAAGAAGGAATGTGGGAAAAATGAGAAAAAAAGAATCATCTTTTTGCTTATACTATATTATTGAAATGTTTATTTTCCATGAATATGTATTTTGTAATAAAAATATTAAAAGGAGCAAAAAGAACTTAAAGTGTCTAACACATTGTAGATACTTAATAACTGTTTGTCAATTGATAGAAAAGGAAAGATAAAAAGTGTTTTAGGTGAGAAGAGCCTTTGGTTTTGCTATTGAGATACACATCAAATAGGAATGAACTTTGAGCATATCTGGTCTTGAGAGGCTAAGGACTGAGAAACCTATCATTTTACTCCAGTGAAGCCATAATTATGACGTTATTGAAAGAAAAATAGGAGATTGCCAGATCCAATTTCTATTGACTGAATTTAAGCCTGCACCAATGTGGCAAGGAGATTTTCAGCAGTACTTTGAATGCTTTGTTGAATTTCATAATGGAGAGGTTTATAAAAGATGGCAGTCAAATGTCCCCCCTCTGAAATATATCTGTTTATGGTGGGAAAGATTAGTGTTTTCCATGTTCTCATGTTTGTTTAACTTCAAAGCCATTGCAATCTTAGTTTCCCTACTCTTCACACTCACTTTTCTTTCCTACCAAGAGGAATTATCTTTATAAAGGTATCACAATAGAGTAAGTGTCTCTTCTTATTCCAGTAGTTTCATTCTAATAGTAAGTCAGGAGTTAGAATACTTACTGATTGAAAATAATTTTATAATCAGACCTTTGCAATAATGAGGCTTATGTGAAATTCAGATTTTTTAATGAATTCTCATTTTAGAATTTAAGGCAAAGATGATTAAGTTTAGAGCACATGTACTTCCTGCTTGCATATTTAAAACAATTCTAGGGATAGTCTATAATGCAAAATGGATGAAGTCTGTCCATTCAGGTAATTTGAATTATTTAACACATTATGTAGCATCTTAGTATAGTTAAACCATGATGCCCTTGCTACAAGCAAAAAGTAAAAGAACTCAAATCCTTGGGTTTGACTCTGTGGCAATTATTTACATTATTATACATTTTACTATTTTGCATTTCATAAGCATTGTTAAAATGTTAAAAAAAAAAAAAAAAAAAAAACAAACTACCTTGTTTGCCAGAATGGATAGAGTTTTGAGTTTGCAATAAGAAAAATCTAGGTTTAAATTTTGTCCTTGAAACTTATTAGTTGTGTATCTTTTGGCAAATAAGTCATTTGATCTTTATTTGTTCAAAGCAAATGCCTAGGAGTCCTCTCCTGGATATATGGAAGGGCTGGAGTTACGATTGGTGGAAATGTTCACACTAAAAGTTTTCTGTATTATATATTCATAAATCCTTCATGTATCATTTTATCATTCACACAAATTATTCATCTCAATATCCCACTAAAACAAAAAAGAGTGAATATTATTACCCTAATTTTCAGATAATGAAAGAGACTCTAGGAAGTTGTTTAAAAAAAAAAAAAAACTTATCCAAGATCATTCATCAAGTAAGCCATAGAATGGGGAGAGGGTCATATCAGATTCCTCTTTCATAAAATATCAGAGACTTAAGGACCCTCAATGGTCACCTAGTTTAAAATATACTTGACCTGATATGCAATACTCATGCAAGGGAGTTGCATCATTTGCTTAAAAATGACCTCCAATGAGAGTTTCACCATCTTCCTAGGCACCCCATTCTATTGTTATATAATTCTAATGGTTGGGAAGTTCTTCCATGTGGAAAGCCTAATTAATTTTTCTTTTTTCTTTCACTTTTAATCATTACTTTTAGTTTGGTCCTTTCAGACTTTCTCCAGCTTATTTTACAGATTAAAAAACTGAGATAAACAGTATTAAATTAGTTTCCCAGAGTTATATAATTAGTAAATGTCAGAATCCAAATTGAAAGAAATCTTAGGAAGATGTGTCTTCCTGACTTCAGACCTGGCATTCTTTCCACTGTACTACCTAGCTGCTCTTTCAGACAAAAAAAGAATATGTCTAATTCTTTTTAAAAAATACATAATAGCTTTTTAAGTACTTGAAGACAGTTATCATATTCCTAAAACAGATATCATGTCTTATCTTCCCTAGATTAAACAACCCCAGATCTTTCAGCTGATCCTCTCTTGATTTGGACTCAATGCCATTTTGATTGCTCTCCAGCTTGTTAGTGCCATTCCTAAAATGTGGTTCCAAGACCTGAACACATTAATCTACATATGATCTGAACAGGAGAGGAATAGTGGGAATACTGACTCTTTATTCATGGAAGTTTAGGTCCCTTTACACCAAGTCATGTTGTTTTTAGTTTTTGCCCCTGTCAGTAATGAAAATCCTCTTAAAATTAGAAATGTCAAGCTCCAGCTGTCACTATGTAAAAGTCATTTAAATTCTCTGGGCCTTAATCTCTTTATTTGAAAAATTATGATGTTGTAGCAAATGACCTCTAAAATGTTATTAGGCTCTTACATTATATTACTTTATATTATCTGAATTTTAGCATGGCACAGTGGAAAAAAACTGTCTTTGGAACATGGAACAACCAGACTTTAGTTTTGCCTTTGACACATAATGGCTATGTTAACATGAAGTCCCTTAACCTCTAGGCACCCCCAGGCAAAGTTATCTCAATTGAATTGCCCATCTACATTAGTGAAAGAGATTTCCAAGGTGAGATTTTTGTATGCATATATAGTTTCAGAGATAAAAACAAAATATACTATGAAAGGTGTCATTAATTGTGATCAAGAGTAGCTTAAACATGCTTATTAGAGCTTACTAACCCAAATAAATTCTGCACCACCTCCATCAAATGATATAAAAATTATAAAGAAAAGCTCTTTCTTATTTAAGAATATCTTCTAGCTTACCCTCCTCATAAATCTAACTATAACTGGTAATTATTAGTTGCTTCATTTAAAAAGCTTTCATTGAGGAAAAATTTAAATACTCGTAAAAAGTTTAAATTATTTCATTTAAACTCTACATATGAATGAATTATGTAAAAGCTATTGAATAGTGAATAAAATGAAGATGATAACTTCATCATCTCCTTGTGTTACAATTTTGAATTCGGTTATCTTTAGCTTTTTTTTTTTTTTTAATTGACAATCAGGAAAAGAAACAGAAGAGGATACTTAGTTTTTAGTGTGTATATCCATTAAAATAAACATATATGCTAATTGCTCAATTGAAGTGTATGGACAGTTGTGATTTAGGAAATATATTTCATAAGATAAATATATTCACAGGATAGACAAGATCCCCAAAACTGTGACTGCAGAGCTTCCTGAGTTATATGGTGCTGCAAACTTGAAAAGTTAAACAAGTTTCTTACTGATAACATTTTTCTAGGATGTAAAGACAAAAACTAGACAACTAGCAGCACAGATTTATTAGTATTTTGCTATCCTGACTAAGGGTATAGCTACTTAGGCTATATGATGATTCTGTTGGAATAATAAATCTAATAAAACTTTACCAATTCTGAATGAGGAAAAGTTTGAAATAGCAAAATAGTTACCACTATAATTTTTTTCAAGTCTATATGTTTTTTATTCTTTATGTTTTTCAAGTCTTTATTTCTGTAGCTTTCATGTATATTCAGTAAACAGAACTAATCTAATCAGACATTTCTATTAAAGATCTTTAAGTCAAATGTTTTGATCAATAATAGATGTGCACAAGAATAAAGATAAGGTGATCAAGGGCATAAGTGGTAGTTTAGTATTTACAACTAAAGAAAAGGAAAGAATATGTGATATGTGCTGGGACACTTCTTCAGTAAGAGAAATGTAAGGATATAGTCACCTTAAAGCAAAGAAGAATAATATTGTGGTAAGGTAGGTTTGATGGTCTTAATTTGAAAAGAGGTGTCAGAGAGAGAGAGAGAGAGAAGACTTTTGTGTTATGAGATTGAGGTTGAAGGATGTAAGAGGAGTGTAAAATATTTACAGCAGCTTCTCTGGGGGATGTGATAAGGACCCAACTAGAGCTCAAAGAATGGCAAACATTTATTAAGTGTTTTGTATTGCCAGGTACTATGCTAAGTATTCAGGATATAAGGAAAAGCAAAGCTAAGGAAAACAAAACAAAACAAAAAGATACCTCTCTATTCTCAAGGATCTTATATTCTCCTGAAAGAGATAATATAAATAATTCAGGGCATAAAGAATAATTATGGAGTAGAGGGAAGTTAATCTTAAAGTAATAGCACTAGCAAGAGAGATGGGGAAGGGGGGAAAAAAGTTCCCTGGAATAGGTGGCTCTTCAATTGAGTCATAAATCAATGAAAGAACTATGGTACATCGTACTAAATGATTGGAAAGGACCCTCAGAGGTTATGTAGTCCAGTCTGCTTGTTTTATAGATGAGGAAACAGCAGCTAGGAACAGTAAAATTTTCTAGTGTTTATAAATGTGCTTATACAAACATGCAAACACACATGCATGTACCTACTCTCCTAACTTTACCCCATACAATTCTATAAATACCAAATTTTGATACATCAATTTCATTTCAAACCTGGTCATTTTCCGACACAGTTGTTACAACCATACTTTAATCCCACCTCTATCATACTCCATATTCTTATAGTTTGCATGAATAAAGTCCTTTCAAAAGAATCTATTTTCTGCTTTTGACATATTACTAAGTGATTTTATTTCCTTTTCCCTTCTCTTAAAGAGAAATCAAAACTTCTCATGACAGCTTCCCTGAGGCTTGCCTGATAAAATTTACAACCTGTGTATCAAGGAACAATGAAAACATTGCTTCTTTATTAGGTAATGCTAAAAACAGAAAAAAATTAAAATCAATATTTAAATGTTTATTTGAACCATCATAATGTTTTATTAGCAAATGATAACTAAATGCCTATAGAGAAAAATGATAAAAATGGAGAAAGTAACATATTTAAATACAAAAATGACTATTGTTTAACTAAATAAGTTAAATTATTCATATCTAGAGAATCTGATAAGTAAGGAATCAATTCATTGTATATACGCTACAGGTTAATCTCATTCAGCACGATTTCATTATAAATAAATCAAATCATTACAACTTCTCTTAGTCTTTTTAGACCTTTGCTTTTATGGATGTAAGGAATTTTCATGGGAATTGATAAAGTAATCATGACTGTACTTCATACTAACTTGAAACCAAGAACATCATTCTACTGAATATCTGGTACATTTTTTTCTGTTGAAATATTAAGAATCAAAATTAGTTACATATGTCAGAAGAAGTTCATAAGATGTGTCACAATCTATTAAATAATATTTCCTTAGATTCCCACTTCTTGATTTGTGTCCTAAAGAGTATGGGTGGAGAAAATGATTAGTACATTTATAAGTATTTGGACTACATAACAATATTATTTTATTTACCATAGATATATCTAATGAAATATATATATATATATATATATATATATATATATATATATATATATATATATTTAATATGAGCTACTTTGTTTTCATCATTCAGGAAACTTCCTCTATGAACATGTTTCCCTTAATTGATTGAAATTTCACTGGGACATACTATTTTTTTTTTTAATGGCCAATTGTAAAGTTCTCTGATTCGAGTCTCTGGGAGCAGCCTTCGATTCAGTTCAGTAATCACCACAACAAGTACATCCAGGTGTTAAAATCCAAATCCTTTATTATCTCCTTCAAAGTCTTGTCTCCTTTCCTGGGGCCCAGTTAGCTTTCTTAGAGGCCTATCTCTCTCCTTGGTTCCAAGAGCTTAAGCTCCTGCTGCCAGTCCTTTGTGTTCTCTGCCTCTGCTAGCTTCTTGAGGTCTTCCTGAATGTGCCTTGGTTTCTGTGGGGGAGGCAGGAGGACCACTATATGGTCTCTGTCTTCCAGTTCTGATTCTGGTTGAGTTTGTCTGAGTTTAAATGCTCTCTTATCATAGATGTGAATCTTGTGGAACTATAATAAGTATTAAGTACATGTACTGAACTAGAGAATTGTTAAGCAACATGCTAAACAACCATTGTCTTTATCAATTCCACTGAGTTAGCACCTTGTAAGAATCCTTTGTTTCAAGTTCAGAGTTCTGGCCCATAACAGCCAATAGCTAAAGTTAACAATAAGGTGTTACCTACATTTTTTTTTTCTTAACCAGTACTCTCCTGAAAACCTATTAAACTGTTCTTTATAGTTGTCTTGATCTCTCTGAATCTCTTGATCTCTGATATTTTTCTTTTATTTTTTAACTTTATCTTATTATTTTTCTCTTCCTCTGTTTCTTAAACTCCTCATTGACTTTTATTTCTGTTCACATTCTATTCCCATCTTCTACCCTATCTTCTTCCCTCATGTTTTTCACATGCACAAAATATTAGACTTAGATAGGGTTTTATCCAAAATTCCTCATTTTACTATTGAATAATCAAACAATATATATCTACATGTTTCTCTATATATTTGTGTATGTATTAGTTTATATATCCCAGAGAAATTATGTAACTTGACAGTGTCACAAAATTATCCTATTTCTTTTCATCTTCTATAATGATAATGGCAATTAAATGCATCTTCTTATTATTTATCCAACTTATTACAGAAATCTTTGTGTTTCATTTCTAAAATTGGAAAAGCAGATGCATTGGAAACTTAATTTTTTTTCTAGAATAATGAACCATAAATAAATTTCAGTTTTAACTGGTATTCTCTATTTTTTTTGTCCTCCTTAGGTCAAAAACACTGCAACAATATTTATAACACATTGGTTTAAAAAAATTTTAAACACTATGGATACTTTTTTCTTTCATAAACTGATACAAACCCATGCCACAATAGAACCCTTTCTTGGAACAAAGTTGTGACTTAGTGAAACAAAGTGAAACAAAACAGTCGCATATCTGACAGTGCATGCTTTATTTTGTACCCATTGTCCCCTGCTTCTCACTCTAAAAGAGGAACATAAAACTTGTAATGTTCTGGTTAATTTTCTTTGGACCAGCCTTCTTTTCATTGAGTAATCAATATGAGAATAGCCAGGTGTTAAAGTCCAAAAGTCTTTCTTGTCTCCTTCACAGTCTGTCTCCTTGCCTGGGCCTCTGCTAGCTTTCTGGTGGCCCTTAAGAGGGCCTTGTTCTCAGTGGAGGAAGCAGGAGGACAGGCCAGCCATGACAGTAGTGGGAGATGGAATGACTGTCTCTGGATGAGGTTGTCCCAGCTTATATAATTACATCATCATAGGTGTGAATCTTGTAGAATAGATGCCAATCTTGTAAAATTATATTAAGTACTAAGTACATGTACTGAACTAAGGAACTATTAAGCACCATGCTAAACTAGATAACCATTGTATTATCAATTCCACTGAATTAACACTTTGTTGTAAGAATCCTTGTCTAAGTATATTTCTCTAGAGTTCTGGCCCATTACAAAAATTTATTTTCATTTGTGTGACAACTGCACTAGCACCCAGGACACCCCCGAATCAGCCAGAGTCAGGATAAGCAAAATTCTTCAGTCTTTATTCTTGGTCCTTAAATGCAGGATTGAACAGGATGGAAGCACAATCTCCGCAACCACCTTCTCCCTCGTCCACCGCAAAGAGTGACTCTGGCTAGTTTTACTCCACTCCCTAGTTCCTCCTACAATCCTCTGTATACACCAATCATTGAGCCAGCACAGATAGAGGAAAGGACCATTTTCCAAGTATATGTCCATAGAGTATTGTCCAATAGGTAATTAGTTTCAAATGTTCAGCAGTCCTGACTTCAGTGCATCGACTCAATAGTTTCAGCCCTCTACAATTTGTCTGTATTATAGATTACTTATTTCATTCCTCTTTAATTTTGTTGTCAGTCTTCATTTCTTTTGAATAGTGATGATTTTATTTGTTGTATATTTGCACATACACACATATATAGTATACACACAACCCCTATATCCATCTTTGTGTCTATTGTTTTTTTTTTTATCTTTCTATCCATCTTGTCTGTATTTATCTGTGTGTTCATGTGCACACATACAAACATCAATTTGGAAAAGTTTATATAAATCTTAAGTTTTTTTTATTTCTAATATCTATATTTTTATGGCATATTACTACTTAATTATATGAATATATTGTTATTTTGAGCTATTTTATTCAATATAGGTAATCTACTCTTTTTCTTCTTTTTTACTTATTCTAAAATAACTCATGTGCATATTTTGGAATAGAGAAACTTCTCCATATGTCATTGACTTCAGGATATATGCTGTTTGGTCACTGGGTCAATGTTAGTGACTTTTCCATAATAGTTTCAAATCAATCATCATTATTTGTCAGGAATTATGCTCCAGTTGAACATTTGACCATCTATTTTCTCTCAGTATTATAAAATTATATACTACATAATTCAAAAATATTATTTTAGAGGGAATTATTCTGGGAATATGGTGGAACAAGTCAGAAAATTCCAAGCTCTTTAGATTTCTGCCACAAACAAAACAAAATTGTGTCACAGGGCAAATAAAGATCAGAACAGGAGCTCTACTCCAATGAACTGAAAAGATGGAAGAAAGACTCTACAATAAGTGGTTTAACCTATGTGAATAGTAAACACTTCTAGGCTACTTTCACAGAAACAGCAAGTGGGAATCCTGGGACTAGATGGGTTCAAAACTAGGATCAATCACAACCATAGGAATTTTTACTTGCTGGACAGTGTGGAGAATTGGGGATCTGAGTTTAGGAAAACTGAGGGAACCTGGGCTAATTAGAAACACCAGGCTGTGGGCACTTGCAGGAGAGCAAAGCTTTTGATTTGAGGTTCCATGTCAGAGATGAAAGCTGAAATGAAGCTAATGGCTTCACAATTAGAGGTGTTTATACTAATAATTATCATTTAAAAAAAAAATAATGAACCAGCAAAGAAGAAAGCATTCAACCATCAAGATTCAATCAAACTAAAAAAAAAATGAACAAAAGTGGAAGAAAATGTAAAATAATTCATTGGGAAAATAAACCATTTAAAAATTATTAGTCTATCTAAAAGTCTTGAAAGCATGAATAGCATTCTTCAAGAGATCATCAAGAAAAACTGCCCTTATATCCTAGAAACAGAGAAGTAAATAATTATTGAAAGAATCCAGCGATCACTTTCAGAAACAGATACCACAAGGAAAACCTCTAGAAATATTGTTGTGAAATTCCAGAAATACAATTTCAAGGAAAAAATACAAGCTGCCAGACAAAAGCAATTCAAATATCAATGACCAATGGTAAAGATTACTCAGGATTTGGCTCATTCTACAAAAAAGAATCAGAGGGCCTGCCTAGAAGACAAAGGATCTTGCCATGTAACCAAGAATTAACTACCCAGGAGGATTAAGCATTGTCTTTCACTGGAGGCAATGAATCTTCAAAGAAGTAAAAGACTTTCAATATTTCCTATTGAAAAAAACAGAATTAAACAGAAAATTTCAAACACAGGACTTAAAAGTCATTGGGAAAAATAGTATTATTTAAACGATATAATATTTACATACCTAGATGGGAAAATGATATCTGTAACTCTTTAAAAAAATTTTATAAAGCTTTTTTATTTTCAAAACATATGCATAAATAGTTTTTTTTTAACATTCACCCTTGCAAAATTTTATGTTACAAATTTTCCTGTCCTTTAACCTACCTTTTGCCCTCAATGGTGAATAATCCAATATATGCAAAACATGTGCAATTTTTCTATACATATTTCCACAATTATCATGTTGCACAAGAAAAATCAGACCAAAAAAGAAAAAACAACAACAACAACAACAACAATAGAAAAGTGAAAATAGTACGTAGTGATCCATACTCAGCTCCCACAGTCTTCTCTCTGGGCCTAGATATCTTTCTCCATCATAAAACCATTGGAAGTAGCCTGAATCATCTCGTTGTTGAAAAGAGTTATGTCCAACACTATTGATTAAAATATACACTTGTTGTTGCTGTGTAAAATGTTCTCTTGGTTCTACATACTTCACTTAGTAACAGTTTTCACATAAGTCTCTTCAGGACTTTCTGCAACAATCCTGCTCATTGTTTCTTATAAAACAATAATATTCCATTACATTCATATGCCCTAACTTATTCAGTTATTCCCCAGCTGTTGTGCATCCACTTAGTTTCCAGTTCCTTGGTACTGCAAAAGGGTTAGTTCTATCAGAACTAGATTAACCAAATCACAAAATAAATTAAAAAGAAGTTAATGAAGTAAACACAATTTTAGAAAAGTTAGGTATAATATATCTTTGGAGAAAACTGAATGGAAAAAGAAATGAATATATATATATATATATATATATATATATATATATATATATATATATATATATTCACACACACATATATATATATATATATACACACACACACACACACACACACATATACATGTTTTTTCTTGGCAGTACATGGAACCTACACAAAAATTGACCATTTATTAGAGCATTACAACCTCAAAATCAAATGCAAAAAGGCAGATATAGTAAATGCATTGTTTTCAGATCATGATGCAATGAAAATTACATGTAATAAAAGATCAGGGGAAATAGACCAAAATTAGTTGAAAACTAAATAATCTAATCCTAAAAAAATGTGTGTGAAACAACAAATCATAGAAATAATCAAGAATTTCATCTAAGAGAATAACAATAATGAGACAATATAACAAAATTTATGGAATACAACCAAAACAGTTCCATAGGTAAGTTTTATATCTCTAGATGCTTACTTGCATAAAATTAAGAAAAGAGAAAAAAATGAATTGGGTATTCAATTTAAAAAAGCTAGGAAAAAAACAGATTAAAAATATCCAATTAAACAACAAATATGAAAATAAAAGGGGGGAATCAATAAAATTGAAAGTAAGAAAATTATTTAACTAATAAACAAAACTAAAAGTTGGTTTTATGAAAAAAAAAACAAAATAGAGAAACCTTTATTTAATTTCATTAGAAAAAAGAAAGAAGAAAATTAAATTAATATTATCAAAAATGAAAAGGGGGTACTTTCCAATGAAGAGGAAATTAAATCAATAATGAGGAATTATTTTACCCAACTATATGCCAATAAATCTGATAATCTAAGTGAAATGGATGAATACTTACAAAACATATAAGCTGCCCAAATTAACAAAGGAGGAAATAAATTCCTTAAATAGTTTCATTTCTGAAAAAGAAATTGAACAAGCTATTAATCTACTCCCTAAGGAAAAATCCCCAGGGCCAGATGGATTTACAAGTGAATTTTATCAAATATTCAAAGTATAATTAATTCTAATACTATATAAACTATTTGGAAAAATAGCTAAAGAGGGAATCCTGTCAAATTTCATAGAAGGAATTTCCTTCTATGACACATACTTGGTACTGATAACTAAAATAGAAAGAGCCAAAACAGAGAAAGAAAATTATAGGCCAATCTCGCTAATGAACATTGATACAAATTTTTTATGAAATATTAATGAAAGATTACAATAAGTTCTCACTGGCATATTACATATGATTGACTTACACTAACAAAACAATAACCAAAGTAATAGAAATCACATGATTTCCTCATTAGAATCAGAAAAAATATTTGACTAATCCCAACACTCATTCCTATTAAAAAACACTAGAAAGCATAGGAAAAAAATGAAGTTTTTCTTAAAATGAAGAGTATGATATATTTAAAACCATCAGGAAGCATCTTGTGTAATGGGGATAAATTAAAACTATCCCCAGTAATATCAGGGAAGAGACAAAATTGCCTGCTATCACCATTATTATTCAGTAAGAGAAGAAAAATGAATTAAAGAAATTAGAATAAGTTATAAGGAAAACAAATTATCAATATTTGCAGATGATATGATGATTGTATGTATATTTAAAGAATCCTAGAGAATCAATTTAAAATCTACTAAAAACAATTAACAACTTTAGCAAAACAGAATACAATATGAATCCACATAAATCATCAGCATTTTTAAAGGTTATCAATAAAATCCAGCAGCAAAAGATACAAAGATAAATTCCATTTAAAATAACCATAGGTAATATAAAATATTTGGGAGTCTACCTTCCAACACAAAGTTCAGGACCTATATGAACACAATTGCAAAACACTTTCCAGGCAAATAAAGTCAGACCTAAACAATTGGAAGAATGTTAAGTGCTCATGGGTCTCCTGAGATATTGTAATAAAAACGAATATTCAACCTAAATTAAACTACTTATTCAGTGCCATATCAATCAAACAGCCAAGAAATTATTTTACATAGCTAGAAAAAAAAAAAAAAACTTCATCTGGAAGAACAAAAGGTCAGAAATTTCAAGTGAATTAATAAAAAAAAAATTGTAAATAGAGGTGGGCTTAGCTGTAACAGACCTAAAAATATGCTACAAAGCAGCTGTCATCACAACCATTTGGTACTGGATAAGTAGAGTAGTTGATCCTTGAACTAGTTTAGGTTCATAAGATACAATATTCAATAGGTGAATGTGTGATAAACACAGTTTCTGGTATAAGAACTCACTTTTTGACAAACATAGCTGGGAAAATTGGAAAATAGTATGGCAGAAATGAGGCATTGACCCACACTAATATCATAAATGAAAATAAGATAGAAATGGGTTCATTTTATATACATAAAGAGTGATGCTATAAGCAAATTAGAAGAACAAATGAGAATGTACTTCATGGAGGACAAAGAAATTTAGAGCCAAAGAAGAACTAGAGTACCTTATGAAATGCAAAATGGATAATTTTGATTATATTAAATTTAAAGGTTTTTTTTTTTTTTTTTTTTTTTTTTTTTTTTGTATAAACAAAACCAATACAGACAAGATTAGAAGGGAAGAAGAAAACTGGGGGAAATTTTATATATCTAAGGATTCTGATAAAGGCTCATTTCTAAAATATATAAAGACAACTCAAATGTATAAAAATACAAACCATTCTTCAATTGATAAATAGTGAAAAAGATATGGACACACACTTTCCATATGAAGAAATTAAAGTCATTTCTATTCATATGGAACAAAGGCTCTAACTCACTATTGATCAAGGAAATGCAAATTAAGAAGACTCAGAGGTATGACTACATACCTTTTAGATTGAGATCACCAGAAAAGATAATGAAAAATGTTGCATTAGCAAAAATGTTGGTAAAACTGGGATATAAACATTTTTGGTTGTTAGTGGAGATATGAACTTAACCAACTATTGGGAAATGAATGAATAAGATATGGTATGTGAATGTTATGAAATGTTATTGTTCTGTAAGAAATGATTCACAGGTTGATTTCAAAAAGGCCTGGAGAGACTTATATGAATTGATGCTAAGTGAAGTGAGTAGAACCAAGGAAAAATTGTACACAGCAACAATAATATTATGTAAAAAGATCAATTATGATGGACTTGGCTCTTTTCACCAATGAGGATATTCAGGTCAATTCCAATAGAAGTGGAATAGATTGAATACACACAACATAATAATCAAGGCTTATAGCAATCTTGGATTTGATAAGCCCCCAAACTCCAGCTTCTGGAATAAGAAATCACTATTCAACAAAAATTGTTGGGAAAAGAGGAAAATAATGTGTCAGAAACTCAACATCGACCTCATCTCATACCTCATACCAAAATAAGCTCAAAATAGATATGTGGTTTGACCATAAATGATAATACTATAAAAAGATTAGGAGAACATGGGATAATTTACCTATTAGATATTTGGGAGGAATTTATGAGCAAAGAAGAACTATAGGACATTAGGAAAGGTAAAATGGACAACTTTGTTTACATTAAACTAAAAAGGTTTTGCACAAACAAAACCAACAGAACCAAAATTAAAGGGGGAATACAAAGCTGGGAAAAAAACTTTTACATTCAGTATTTCTGATAAAGGTCTCATTTGTAAAATACACAAAGAACTATGTCAAATCTATAAGAATATAAGTCATTCCTCAGTTGATAAATGACCAATGGATAAGAACAGACAATTCTCAGATGATGAAATTAAAGTCATCTATATAATTATATGAAAAAATGTTCTAAACCACTATTAATTAGAGAAATGCAAATTAAAACAACTCTGAGATACCATCTCACACCTCTCAGATCAGCTAAGATGACAAGAAAAGATAATGATAAATGCTGGAAGGGAAGTAAGAAAACTGAGACACTAATGCATTGTTGATGGAGTTGTGAAATGATCCGACCATTCTGGAAAGAAATCTGGAATTTAGCCCAAAGGACTATAAAACTGTGCATACCCTTTGAAGGTAATGGCAGTGCCATTATTGGGTCCATATCCCAAGAAAATCATAAAGAAGGGAAAAGGACCCACATGTGAAAAGATGTTAGTAGCAGCTCTTTTTCTGGTAGCAAATGGAAAATGAATAGATGCCTGTCAACTGGGGAATGGTAGAATAAATTATACTGTATGAAGATAATGGAATATTAGTGTTATGTAAAAAATGATGAACCAACTGATTATAAAAAGGCCTGGAAAGATTTACATGATCTGATGCTGAGTGAAACAAGCAGAAACAGCAATTCACTGTACACAATAACAGTGAGATACCTTACTATGAAAGCCTTAGTTCTTCTCAGTGATTCAGTGCTTCAAAACGATTCTAATAGACTTTGGAGAGAAAATGCTATCTGCATCCAGAAAAATAATTAAGAAGACTGAATGCAAATCAACACATGCTATATTCACTTCTTTTTTTTTTAATCCCATGGTTTTTCCCTTTTGCTCTGATTTTTCTCTCCCAACATGATTCATAAAACAGTATGTGTTATAATAAAGAAATAAAGAGAATTTTCTAGGTTAAATGTAGATCACGACATAATATTTTGACATTTTTTGTTTGCTTGCTTTTTGTTTTCTTTTTTCTTTTTGATCTGATCTTTCTTGTGCAGCATGATAAATATGGAAATATATATGAAGAATTGTATATGTTTAACATATATTATATTGCTAACTCTCTAAGGGAAGCTATAGGGTAGAGAGGAGGGAGAAAACCTGGAAACAAAAGGTTTAGCAAAGGTAAATGTAGAAAACGGCCTGCATATATTTTCATAATAAAAAGTTATTATTTAAAATTTAAAAAAAGATTTTAGGTCCATATTGTTTTTTATTGTTTGCTCTTTTTCTCTAACTTCTTGATTTCAAGCTTTATCTTAATATTATGCTCAGTTCTCATATGTATATGTATATATGTATATGTGGGGGAGGGAGAAAGGTATATTATCACAACCTTTTTTGCTTTGCTGTTTTCAAACTTAGTTCTGGGTGTGTGAAAGGTTTTAGTGCTTCTATAGTGATGTGAAGAGGTGTGCTGCTCTCTTGAGCCATGTTCTGTTGGACCCTTTGGAATCCTTTTGGAATTGCAATTGATAGTGATCCATAGAGTTCCTAATCCCCTGAGACCACAAATGATAGTTTTTCTTAAGGTACCTGATCCTTTTGACCTAGAAGTGATACTTCCCCTTCAGAGTTTCTTTTTTTTTTTTAATTAAAAAAAATTTATCGACAGAACCCATGCCAGGGTAATTTTTTACATTATCCCTTGCATTCACTTCTGTTCCAATTTTTCCCCTCCCTCCACCCCCTTCCCCAGATGGCAAGGAGTCCTATACATGTTAAATAGGTTACAGTATATCCTAGATACAAAATATGTGTGCAGAACCAAACAGTTCTCTTTTTTTTTTTTAATTTTTTATTTAATAATTACATTATATTGACACTCATTTCTGTTCCGATTTTTTTCCCCCTCCCTCCCTCCACCCCCTCCCCTAGATGGCAAGCAGTCCTTTATATGTTGGATATGTTGCAGTATATCCTAGATACAATGTATGTTTGCAGAACCGAACAGTTCTCTTGTTGCGTAGGGAGAATTGGATTCAGAAGGTATAAATAATCCGGGAAGAAAAACAAAAATGCAGATAGTTCACATTCGTTTCCCAGTGTTCTTTCTTTGGGTGTAGCTGCTTTTGTCCGTCATTTATCAATTGAAACTCAGGTCTCTTTGTCAAAGAAATCCACTTCCATCAAAATATGTCCTCATACAATATCGTTGTCGAAGTGTATAATGATCTCCTGGTTCTGCTCATTTCACTTAGCATCAGTTCATGTAAGTCTCGCCAGTCCTCTCTGTATTCATCCTGCTGGTCATTTCTTACAGAACAATAATATTCCATAACATTCATATACCACAATTTACCCAGCCATTCTCCAATTGATGGGCATCCATTCATTTTCCAGTTTCTAGCCACTACAAACAGGGCTGCTACAAACATTTTGGCACATACAGGTCCCTTTCCCTTCTTTAGTATTTCTTTGGGATATAAGCCCAATAGAAACACTGCTGGATCAAAGGGTATGCACAATTTGATAATTTTTTGGGCATAATTCCAGATTGCTCTCCAGAATGGTTGGATTCGTTCACAACTCCACCAACAATGCATTAGTGTCCCAGTTTTCCCGCATCCCCTCCAACATTCATCATTATTTTTTCCTGTCATCTTAGCCAATCTGACAGGTGTGTAGTGGTATCTCAGAGTTGTCTTAATTTGCATTTCTCTGATCAATAATGATTTGGAACACTCTTTCATATGAGTGGTAATAGTTTCAATCTCATCCTCTGAAAATTGTCTGTTCATATCCTTTGACCATTTATCAATTGGAGAATGGCTTGATTTCTTATAAATTTGAGTCAGTTCTCTATATATTTTGGAAATGAGGCCTTTATCAGAACCTTTAACTGTGAAAATGTTTTCCCAGTTTGTTGCTTCCCTTCTAATCTTGTTTGCATTAGTTTTATTTGTACAAAAGCTTTTTAATTTGATGTAATCGAAATTTTCTATTCTGTGATCAGTAATGGTCTCTAGTTCATCTTTGGTCACAAATTTCTTTCTCCTCCACAAGTCTGAGAGATAAACTATTCTATGTTCCTCTAATTTATTTATAGTCTCGTTCTTTATGCCTAGGTCATAGACCCATTTTGATCTTATCTTGGTATATGGTGTTAAGTGTGGGTCCATGCCTAATTTCTGCCATACTAATTTCCAATTATCCCAGCAGTTTTTATCAAATAATGAATTCTTTTCCCAGAAGTTAGGGGCTTTGGGTTTGTCAAACACTAGTTTGCTATAATTGACTATTCTGTCTTGTGAGCCTAGCCTTTTCCACTGATCCACTAATCTATTTCTTAGCCAATACCAAATGGTTTTGGTGACTGCTGCTTTATAATATAATTTTAGATCAGGTACAGCTAGGCCACCTTCATTTGATTTTTTTTTTTTCATTAATTCCCTTGAGATTCTCGACTTTTTATTGTTCCATATGAATTTTTTTGTTATTTTTTCTAGATCAATAAAATATTTTCTTGGAAGTCTGATTGGTATAGCACTAAATAAATAGATTAGTTTAGGGAGTATTGTCATCTTTATTATGTTCGCTCGGCCGATCCAAGAGCACTTAATATTTTTCCAATTATTTAAGTCTGACTTTATTTGTGTGGAGACTTTTTTATAATTTTGCTCATATAATTCCTGACTTTCCTTTGGTAGATAGATTCCCAAATATTTTATGGTATCAACAGTTATTCTGAATGGAATTTCTCTTTGTATCTCTTGCTGTTGGGTTTTGTTGGTGATGTATAAAAATGCTGAGGATTTATGGGGATTTATTTTGTAGCCAGCTACTTTGCTAAAATTATGAATTATTTCCAATAGCTTTTTGGTAGAATCTCTGGGGTTCTCTAGGTATACCATCATATCATCTGCAAAGAGTGATAGTTTGGTTTCCTCATTGCCTACTCTAATTCCTTTTATATCTTTCTCGACTCTTATTGCCGAGGCTAGTGTTTCTAATACGATATTAAATAATAATGGTGATAGTGGGCAGCCTTGCTTCACTCCAGATCTTACTGGGAAAGGTTCCAGTTTTTCCCCATTGCATATGATGCTTACTGATGGTTTTAAATATATGCTCCTGACTATTTTAAGGAAAAGTCCATTTATTCCTATGCTCTCAAGTGTTTTTATTAGGAATGGATGTTGGATTTTATCAAATGCTTTTTCTGCATCTATTGAGATGATCATGTGGTTTTTGTTTGTTTGGTTATTGATATAGTCAATTATGCTAATAGTTTTCCTAATATTGAACCAGCCCTGCATTCCTGGTATAAATCCTACTTGGTCATAGTGTATTATCCTGGTGACAATTTTCTGTAATCTTTTTGCTAATATTTTATTTAAGATTTTAGCATCAATATTCATTAGGGAGATTGGTCTATAATTTTCTTTCTCTGTTTTCAGCCTACCTGGTTTAGGTATCAGTACCATATCTGTGTCATAAAAGGAGTTTGGTAGGACTCCTTCAATCCCTATTTTTTCAAATAGTTTATATAACATTGGAGTTAATTGTTCTTTAAATGTTTGGTAGAATTCACATGTAAATCCATCTGGTCCTGGGGATTTTTTCTTAGGGAGTTGATTGATAGTTTGTTCTATTTCTTTTTCTGAGATGGGACTGTTTAGGATATTTACTTCTTCCTCTGTTAGTTTGGGCAAGCTGTATTTTTGGAGGTATTTTTCTATTTCATTTAAGTTGTCGAATTTATTGGCATAAAGTTGGGCAAAGTAACTCCTAATTATTGCTCTAATTTCCTCTTCGTTAGTGGTGAGTTCTCCCTTTTCATTTTTAAGACTAACAATTTGATTTTCCTCTTTCCTTTTTTTAATCAGATTTACTAAGGGTTTGTCTATTTTGTTGGTTTTTTCATAGAACCAACTCTTAGTTTTATTAATCAATTCAATAGTTTTTTTACTTTCAATTTTATTGATCTCACCTTTTACTTTTAGAATTTCAAGTTTAGTGTTTGACTGGGGGTTTTTAATTTGTTCCTTTTCTAGCATTTTTAATTGCAAACCCAATTCATTGACTTTCTCTTTCTCTATTTTATACAAATAGGCCTCTAGAGATATGAAATTTCCCCTTATTACCGCTTTGGCTGCATCCCATACATTTTGGTATGATGTCTCATTATTATCGTTTTCTTGGGTGAAGTTATTAATTATGTCTATGATTTGCTGTTTCACCCAATCATTCTTTAGTATGAGATTATTTAGTTTCCAATTATTTTTTGGTCTACTTCCCCCTGCTTTTTTGTTGAATGTAATTTTCATTGCATCGTGGTCTGAAAAGGATGCATTTACTATTTCTGCCTTGCTACATTTGAGTTTGAGGTTTTTATGTCCTAATATATGGTCAATTTTTGTATAGGTTCCATGAACTGCTGAAAAGAAAGTGTATTCCTTTCTGTCTCCATTACATTTTCTCCAGAGATCTATCATATCTAACTTTTCTAGTATTCTATTTACCTCTTTGACTTCTTTCTTATTTATTTTGTGGTTTGATTTATCTAATTCTGAGAGTGCAAGGTTAAGATCTCCAACTATTATAGTTTTACTGTCTATTTCTTCTAGCAGCTCTCTTAGTTTCTCTTTTAAGAATTTAGATGCTACCCCACTTGGTGCATATATGTTTAATATAGATAGTGCTTCATTATCCATGCTACCCTTTAGCAAGATATAGTGTCCTTCCTTATCTCTTTTAATTAGGTCAATTTTTGCTTTAGCTTGATCTGAGATCAGGATGGCTACCCCTGCTTTTTTGGCTTCACCTGAAGCATAGTAGATTTTGCTCCAACCTTTTACCTTTAACCTGCATGTATCTCCCCGCTTCAGGTGTGTTTCCTGTAAACAACATATTGTAGGATTCTGGCTTTTAATCCATTCTGCTAACCACTTCCTCTTTATGGGGGAGTTTACCCCGTTCACGTTTATGGTTAGAATGACCAATTCTGTATTACTTGCCATCTTGTTAACCCCAGTTTATGCTTTCCTCCCTTCTTTCCCCTTTCCCCCCCTTCCAAGTATTAAGCTTGTGAGCACCCCTTGCTTCTCACAGCCCTCCCTTTTTAGTGTCCCTCCCCCCGCCTTAGAGTTCCTCCCCCTATCTTACCCCTTTCCCTCCCAGTTCCCGTATTCCCTTCCGCTTAGCTTATTCCTTCCCTTTCCACTTTTCCCTTCTCACTTTTCAATGAGATGGGAGAAGTTTCACCATAGATTGAATATGTCTTAAGATTTTTCACTTAAAGCCAATTCTGAAGGCAGTAAGATACCCACTATATTCATCCCCCTCCATTCTTTCTCTCAGATATAATAGGTTTCCTATGCCTCTTCATGAGATGTACTACCCCCACTTTACCCTTTTTCTGGTACAATGTCCTTTCCACATCAATTTCTAGAACAAGGTATACATGTATTCTTTATACATCTATATAGTCAAAATATAGTTCCCAAGATTAATCTTTACCTTTTTAGATTTCTCTTGAGTTCTATATTTGTAGATCAAACTTTTTGTTAAGTTCTGGTTTTTTCATCAGAAATAGATGAAATTTGCTTACTTCGTTGAATGTCCATCTTCTTCCCTGGAAAAAGATGCTCATTCTCGCTGGGTAAGTTATTTTTGGTTGCATACCAAGTTCCTTAGCCTTTCGGAATATCATATTCCAGGCCCTTCGATCTTTTAATGTGGATGCTGCCAGATCCTAGGTGATCCTTATTGTGGCTCCTTGATACTTGAATTGGGTTTTTCTAGCCGCTTGCAATATTTTTTCTTTCATCTGAGGGTTCTGGCATTTGGCCACTATATTCCTTGGTGTTTTGATTTTAGGATCCCTTTCAGTGGGTGATCGATGAATCCTTTCAATGTTTATTTTTTCCTCTGTTCCTATGACTTCTGGGCAGTTCTCTTTGATAATTTCCTGGAAGACAGTGTCCAGGCTCTTTTTTTCATCATGTTTTTCTGGGAGTCCAATGATTCTCAGATTGTCTCTCCTGGATCTGTTTTCCAGGTCTGTTGTCTTCCCCAGAAGGTATTTCACATTTTTCTCCATTGTTTGATTTTTTTGGATTTGCTTGACTGATTCTTCTTGTCTCCTCGAGTCATTCAATTCCACTTGTTCAATTCTGATTTTCAGTGAAGTATTCTCTTCACTCACTTTTTTAAAATCTTTCTCTAATTGTCCCATTGAGTTCTTTTGTTCTGTGGAATTTTTTTCCATTTCGCCAATTTTGTTTTTTAGAGAGCTGTTTTCTGTTTCCAGTTCACTAATCCTATTTTTCAAGGATTTTACTTCTTTATCCACTCTCTCTTTAACTTTCTCCAGGCTCTTTTGCCAAGCCTCCCTCTCCTTTTCCCAAGCCTCACTCTGCTTTCCCCATTTTTCTTCTAGCTCCCTTGTGAGAGCCTTTTTAATCCCTTCTATGAGGTTTATCTGTGCTGAGGAACAGACAATCTCCTCCTTTGGGGAATCACCTGGGGACTGCCTGTTTTTAGTCTCCTCAGGATTTAGAGTCTGCTCTCTATCTGTGTAGAAGCTGTCAAGGGTTAAAGTCCTCTTCAGCTTCTTGCTCATTCTGTCTATTAATCAGGGACAAACTACCAAAGAAAAACAGAAAAAACTGGAGTCTTTCTTTGGGGGGGGGGGGCTGGGTGTGTTATCGAGCTTCCTCTACAGACTGCAGGGGGCAGCAGTGAGGCACTAGCAGGACTGTGCTGCGCCTGCGCTCTGAGATCCCAGAGCGTGCTGAGTCACTGAGGGGGGGGAAGGGGGGGCGGCCAGGTCCTGAGAGACTCCAGCTGTTTGGGGTTGTATTCTTCAGCCCCGGTGTTTTTAGCTTCTCTGCTGGGCTGTTGACTTGCTGCCGGAGGAAAGTATCCAAACCTGTAGCGAAGCTCTCCCCGCAGAAACGGCTATGATCACTCTCCACCCCCTCTCCAGTCTGCTCCTGTGCCCTCACTGCCGCTGCCCGCTGCCTGCGCCCGATCTAAAACCGCCCCAGCCCTCCAGTAAAGACAGACCTTTCTTGGCGGATCTCAAGGATGGCTTCTCTTGGTAACTATTTGTGGGTTTTTTTCAGTCAAGCATTGATTCAGAGGCTTGTAATGATGTGGATAGTGAGAGAAAGCGCGGAGCTTATGCAACTGTGAGCCTCCTCTCCGCCATCTTAACCGGAAGTCCCCAAACAGTTCTCTTGTTGCATAGGGAGAATTGGATTCAAAAGGTATAAATAACCTGGGAAGAAAGACAAAAATGCAAGCATTCCCAGTGTTCGTTCTTTGGGTGTAGCTGCTTCTGTCCATCCTTGATCAATTGAAACTGAATTAGATCTCTTTATCGAAGAGATCCACTTCCATCCTCAAACAGTATCATTGTTGAGGTATATAATGATCTCCTGGTTCTGCTCATTTCACTTAGCATCAGTTCATGTAAGTCTCACCAGTCCTCTCTGTATTCATCCTGCTGGTCATTTCTTACAGAACAATAATATTCCATAACATTCATATACCACAATTTACTCAACCATTCTCCAATTGATGGGCATCCATTCAATTTCCAGCTTCTAGCCACTACAAACAGGGTTGCCACAAACATTTTGGCACACAGGTCCCTTTCCCTTCTTTAGTATCTCTTTATGATATAAGCCCAGTTGAAACACTGCTGGATCAAAGGGTATGCACAATTTGATAACTTTTTGAGCATAGTTCCAAATTGCTCTCCAGAATGCCCCTCAGAGTTTCTACTTTCTCTTGAAAGGAATATTAATACTCCTTTCTTTCCCTGAATTATGTCCCTGAAATAGATATAGGCATTGCAGTTGCCATGTATCCCTCAGGTTTCCCACTCTGTTGTCAAATACAATCTGGTCCTAAATTCATAATCTTTCTTTTTGACTTCATAAATTTTTTTGAGCTGGAAGAGTATCTTACTCAAAACTTTTGTTGCTTCTACCAATGCAGAATTTGATATGAAGAGTTATCTTAAAGTTGTTTTTTGTATTTTTTGGGGGGGAGGTAATGCAATGTTGAGAGAACTCAATTGAGTACTTTGAACTCAAAGTTGGGAGAACTCATCTGAGCCTAGTGAGAGAAACATTAAAAAAATCTGGAGAAAATTATTTGAGTTGGGGTCTAGAATGCTTTAAAGCCAGAAAGTTTGAACTTCAATCTCTATATTAGAGGCTTGTTCAGGCTGACTTTGCATAGACTGGAGTCCTATGGCCATTTCCTCTAGCTAAATGTCTACATTGGCCAACTAGGGATAATAAGAGATATATTTATTTTATAGAGCTTTTTATGAACAATTGAGATTGCACAGAATGGAGAAACATTCAGCAAGCATCAGTCCATTCATGATCAGTAATTTCATGAAAATCCATTACTATGAAATTTTCTGCATAATTTTTTATAATGAAAAAGAATGAGTTGTGTAAGATAAATACCTTGGATATTTGAAACAATATTTTGACAAATGCAAGGATTATTTTTCATCATTTTTAGTGAAACATATATTCTAAATTCACTGGTTTCTTATAAAATCCAGTCACATGTTTTGATTTTGCTCAAGCTTAGTCAAATAAACCAGTTCTAATTTTTTCAGAAGAAATGCTTTACTGTAGTTCCATCATGTCACTAATGTCTCAGTCTTCATGAACCCTTTTGTTGTTTTTTGGCAAAGATATTGGAGTAGTTTAGCAATTTCTTCTCCAGCTTATTTTACAGAGAAGGAACTGAAGCAAATCAGTTATTGCCTTATTTAAAGTCACATAAATAGTAACTAACTGAGACTGTATTTGAATTCACAAAAATGAGTTTCCTGACATCATGAGCGGCTTTCTCTACACTGTGCCACCAAAGTATGCTGAAAAAATATTTACATATTAATAAATACTTCTTAATCCAAATCAATGGTACATGCCACATTCTTGTCTTGGTTGTTATTTAGTAATTTAGTTGCAGAAAAGAATCTCACATCATTTAAAGTATTTTTTCAAGTGACCTTACTTTATTAGATTGAGTATTTAATCTCCCCTAATACAACACACACACACACACACACACACACACACACACACACACAGCAGAATGTGGGATCTGATCCCTATTTTGACCTTAATTAATTTCATATATTTAATCCAACTATTTTTCCTCTTTTTAGGTCTTGATTTCCTTATTTATAAAATAACAGATTTGTCTTAATTCTAAGTGTACTTCCAGTTTACAGTTTTTTGATGATACTTAATGTTTTTTTAATTATAGATTTTTATTGACTGAAAATATGCATGGGTAATTTTATGCATTGTCCCTTGAATTCACTTCTGTTCCAACTTTTCCCTTCCCTCCCTCCACCCCCTCCCCTAGATGGCAGGCAGTCTCATAAATGTTAAACATGTTGAAGTATATCCTAGATATAATATATGTTTGCAGATCTGTACAGTTCTCTTGTTGCACAAGAAAAAATGAATTCAGAAGGTAAAATAACCTGATAAGAAAAACAAAAATGCAAGTAGTCCATATTTATTTCCCAGTGTTCCTTTTCTGGGGTGTAGCTGATTCTGTCCAGCATTGATCAATTGGAACTGAATTGGATCTTCTCTTTGTCGAAGGTATCAACTTCCATCAGAATATATCCTCATACAGTATTGTTGTTGAAGTGTATAATGATCTCCTGGTTCTGCTTATTTCACTTAGCATCAGTTCGTGTAATTCTCACCAATCCTCTCTGTATTCATCCTGCTGGTCATTTCTTACAGAACAATAATATTCCTTAACATTCATATATCACAATTTACCCAAACATTCTCCAATTGATGGGCATCCATTCATTTTCCAGTTTCTAGCCACTACAAAAAGGGCTGCCACAAACATTTTTGCACATATGGGTCCCTTTCCTTCCTTTAAGATCTCTTTGAGATATAAGCCCAGTAGTAACACTGCTGGATCAAAGTATATGCACAGTTTGCTAACTTTTTTATCATAGTTCCAAATTGCTCTCCAGAATGGTTGGATTTGTTCACAACTCCACCAACAATTCATCAGTGAACCAGTTTTCCCGCATTCCCTCCAACATTCATTTTCCTATCATTTAAGCCAATCTGACAGGTGTTTCATGGTATCTCAGAATTGTCTTAATTTGCATTTCTCTGATCAATAGTGATTTGGAACACCCTTTCATATTAGTAGAAATAGTTTCAGTTTCATCATCTGAAAATTGTCTGTTCATTTCCTTTGACCATTTATCAAATGGAGAATGGCTTGAATTATGCTTCATGTTAAAGACATATATAAATGTTTAAGGACATAATAAATAAAGAGCATGGCTTATTTGTTCAGGCAATTATAATCCCACCATCCCAGACATTTGGGTTCTCTACTGGTTTCTCATCACTTCAGAAAGTTAAAAATTAAATAGTTACTTTTTAAGGATATTATGATGTCAGGGGAGTTCTTTTAAAATATGTGTTGCACAAGATAATCTATGCAGTCTATACCAACCCTACAATTCTTTGGAATTGTGAAATGTGATAGTGGCAGAAAAATGAGGCTTTTTTCTAAATCAAATTTTTTGGCATTCATTAGGTAATTCTCTAAATTATGCTATTTCATATACCATGCATTGTACTGAATTCTGGGGACACAAAGACAAAAATGTAAGAAAACTTGTCTGTAAGCAGATTGGATTTTGTTAGAACATTGAATATGTATATACACAAGAATATAACAGGTATCTTGAAGAAAATGAGGAGAAAATGTTCAAAAAATTTGAGAAATAAAACATGTTCCTATATAAAAAGGTCTTTATGCTAAATATTAAAAAATAACAAAAGAAGTAAGGAATACTAAAGTGAGTGGGTGACACATTCCAAGTAGTGGGGACAAAATGAGAAAAGATACAAAGATGAAGTATTATTCCATGTGAAAGATAAGAAGGAAGATAGTTTGCCATGATTGCAAAATGTTAAAAATGGAATAATATATAATAAGCCTCGAATTGTGATCAGCCTAGACAGGACTTCGAATAGTTTGAAAGGACCTCTTTTTTCTCTAACTTCTGGCTCTCTTTTATGAGATTTTTAAAGAATATTTCAAAAATTGGCAAGTTTTACATTAGTAAAAGTTAAGGAATGAGACATCTATAACCAAATCAGATATTATCAAGAGTCTTTTTTACTAATGGACCGTGATGCTTTTAGCCTTTATTTCTGTATTAAACTAGTGATACTTCATTAATTTTAAAGAGCATTTCATTTGCCTATTAGGTAGCTCCAAGAATGTCTTTGCTTTCACTTAATTTGAGAAAAAGGTCAACTAATCTTGCACATTATCTGGTTACTATAGATTTCCTATTTCTCTTTAAATATAATCAAATGAGGGAAAGTTTTCATCTGCTTCTGAGAAATTTGAACTATTTATAAACTATCATCATCAGCATTTTCATTCTAATAATTATTTTTTTTCTTTTTGTTTATTTAAGAAGTTAATACTTTAAAAGTTTTTAAACAGCATTTTATTTTTTCCCAATTCCATGTCAAAATTTTTTTGCATTTGTTTTTACTAAGATTTTATGTTTCAAATTTTTTTTTCCATCCCTCCCTCCATCTCTTCTTCCATCTTTCCCTCCTCTACCCTTTTTCACAGTTTGATATAGTTATACATGTTCAAAGTATTCGGTACTTTCCAGCATGACCACAATCAAAGGCTTATTATATATTATTCAATTTTTAACATTCTTCAATCAAGCCAAACTATTCTCCTTCTCTTTCTTCACATAGAATACTATATCTCCATATTAACATCTTTTCAAGATCTCTTCCCATTGCCTAGAATGTGTATCCCACTCACTTGTACTTTTAGTATTCCTGTCCTATTTTATTAAGAAATTATTGATAACATTATTAATAAAATAATAACAAATATTTATATTAGTCACAGTTGGAAAAGAAAAAAAACAAAAAGAGAAAAGGGATAAGAAAGAATAAAGTGGAGAAATACTTCATTGGCTCCTGGAAGTAGCCTGGAAGATCTGGAAGATCATTCTCTTGATCTAGTTTAATGCAATTCATATAGAGTCACTACTTGGACAAATCATTATACTATTAGCATTTTTGATGTTATATGGACTATTGCATGAGTGATTAAAAACAGCTTTTTCATAGTTGAATGAAAGTGTTAGGTTTTAATTGCTTCTTGAAATTCATTCTCAAAAGCAGAAAGGAAGAAAGAAGTTATAACAGTAATTCACCTTGTTTTCCCCCTCCTCTTCCCATATTGTTCTATTAAAATATATTTTTAAAAAATATAGCTTAAAGATTACAAAATTACAAGGGTGTTGAGACTTGTGGAACAAAGAAAGTAGATGGTGGAATATTATCAAATTATATGATGGTTTTGGAAGTAAAGAAGTAACTTGTGGACAAGTGCATCTGTTTATATATTGTGTGTAGTTGAAGGTCCCATGACAATCTGAGTATATGCATTCCTTACTGTTGGTGACTAATTTATTTAGGAGAATTAGACACTTGAAGGACTTAAAAGTCTATGCTAAGGAGAAATCTTGTCTTGGACCATGGAGAATGAGACTACTTTGTGAACTGTTGTTAATCTCCACAAAACAATTTTGGCTTTTGAACATGATGGTAACAACTTCTGACAGATATTCTGTGTTGGAATGACACAATTCTTAGCTCCTAGGAGTTTGTAGAGGAAAGGGAGCACTGCTAAGAAAGTAAAAGATCTTTCTTAGAAGTGCAGTCTAAGCCACCTTCACTCAGTTAAAAGTTACAACCCAAAGCAACAAATGTGATAAACTGTGACCTTCATGTCATCTTTACTTAAACTTTATTGAGATTCTACATGCCATTTTTTGGCTAAACTTGGGTTCTGAATATAGGAAATACTGATATTTTAATGCTAATCAGCATTAACATTAACATTAACATGAATAATTTTTGTTAGATGAATTTGGATATAATGATCTGATGGTCAAGCTTAAATTACTTAAATACTTTAAATACTTAAAACTTTTGCACTAGAATGGGAAAAGCAGCCATTTTGAGACTTGTATAACATTAAAAGTTATGTTAGGACATAGTCTTTTAATCTTGGTTTATAATGGGAATTAATTCCAATGTAAATATAACAGTCAGGTAGAACATAGTGTATTTATTAATCTACCTTCTTGTTTGCATGCTCAGCAAGAACTGTCTCATGCTTTATTTAGATTTCAGAAAAACACCACCTCTCATTTGAATATCAACTAATAGAAACAGTATGCCAACAATTTTTTTAATGTTTTGATGATAATAGAAATATGGATTATTTAAAAGCTACTTTTAACTAAAATATTTGAATGAATGTCTTAGTATGTACAGATCTTAATAAGGCATTGTGATCTTATGGAAATACATCTGTAGTAGATGTTAGGAAAAGGGTAACTGAGGATTCAATATGTATCAGACTCCAAGTTAAGAATCTCTAGGTTAACTCACATGAAAGAGTGTTCCAAATCCCTATTGATTAGAGAAATGCAAATTAAGACAACTCTGAGATATCACTACACACCTGTCAGATTGGCTAAGATGATAGGAAAAAATAATGATGAACGTTGAAGGGGATGTGGGAAAACTGGGACACGGATGCATTGTTGGTGGAGTTGTAAATGAACCCAACCATTCTGGAGAGCAATCTGGAATTATGCCCAAAAAGTTATCAAAATATGCATACCCTTTGATCCAGAAGTGTTTCTATTGGGCTTATACCCCAAAGAGATACTAAAAAAGGGAAAGGGACCTGTATGTGCCAAAATGTTTGTAGCAGCCCTGTTTGTAGTGGCTAGAAACTGGAAAATGAATGGATGCCCATCAATTGGAGAATGGCTGAGTAAATTGTGGTATATGAATGTTATGGAATATTATTGCTCTGTAAGGAATGACCAGCAGGATGAATACAGAGAGGCTTGGAGAGACCTACATGGACTGATGCTGAGTGAGATGAGCAGAACCAGGAGATCATTATACACTTCGACAAAGATATTGTATGAGGATGTATTCCGATGGAAGTGGATTTCTATGACAAAGTGACCTAACTGAGTTTCAATGAATAAATGATGGACAGAAGCAGCTACACCCAAAGAAAGAACACTGGGAAACGAATGTGAACTATCTGCATTTTTGTTTTTCTTTCCGAGTTATTTTTACCTTCCGAATCCAATTCTCCCTGTGCAACAGGAGAACTGTTCGGTTCTGCAAATATGTATTGTATCTAGGATATACTGCAACATATTTAACATATATAGGACTGCTTGCCATCTTGGGGGGGGGGTGGAGGGAGGGAGGGGAAAAATTGAAACATAAGCGAGTGCAAGGGATAATGTTGTAAAAAATTACCCTGTCATGGATTCTGTCAATACAAAGTTATTATTAAATAAAATAAAATTTAAATCAAAAAAAAAAAAAAGAATCCCTAGGTTAGAATATTACTAAAGTCACTTACAATTCTAAAATTTTAAAAATGTATTATATTTGACAACCCTTTTCAGGAGAATAATCCCAATTCTTTCTACATAAAGGAAATAAATATGATAGAACATCAAGGGAAACTAATTTCTTGACATACAATTTTCTTAAAAGATGTTTATTTGCATATTATATCACTTCTTAGATTCTGTCCGTAAAATTGTCTGAAGTAAAGAATTAAATCAGTTTTCTATATATTTCAATTTAAAAGCAAATTCAGTCTAAATTAACAGGATTTTTTAAAATTTTAAGTCATTTGGCCAAGATTTTCCAAATAAGTTCCTTATTTCTCCTCATATGCTTTATAGTTTTAGGAAACATCAACAATATTGCGAGTACAATCACTTCAATTATTTTTTTTTCAGTTTAATTTCAAAGAAACACATGTGTATATTTATATATGTGCACACACACATATGTGGAGAAAAAGAGAAACAAAGACAAAGACAGAGATAGAGAGAGGGAAAGGAGGGAAGGCAGAGAGGCAGAGAGAGAGAGAGAGGAAAGGAGGAAAAGAGAGAGGGGGAGGGGGAGGAAAAGGGAGGAGGAAAGTAAAGGGAAGGAAGTAAAGGTTTTTTGGCAGGGTTTTTCATTTCTTTCTAGGGGTCTTCTCTAATTCTCTAATAAGCTTAATGTAATTATAGTACATTCTGGAAAATAAAAGAATGTCTGTACTAGGATACTGTGGAAGCATGTTACATTATAGCATTATAGTTTTGATAAATTAAAAATAACATTAATTATAGTTTAGAGAATTTTCATTTCAGAAAAATACTTCTGATTTCTAAAGTCCGAGACATCCCATAGCCAAAGTTATCTTTATAGGAGGCAAACCATTGGATTAAAAATTAAAATTGTAATCTCTTAACTTATTATAACCATCTGATTTTAATCTATATATGCAGACTAATCAAAAGAATTTCTCAATAATATTGGTTATCTCTGGAATCTTTAAACATTTTTACTCACTTGAATTTTTCTGGTATTCCTGCTGATTACTTGAGCTAAGTGCAATGTCAGGATGGTCTGTGTCAACAAGGAATCCTTTTGTTAAGAAGATTCATTTGAAATTTCTACCCATTTTCATCCATATTCAATCAAGAATTGATTTATTTCTGAACCTATGTTTCTAGAGTAGAGAAGATAACTCATAAGAATACACTGACAGGAATATTGTAGCACAATGGAAAGAGAAATTATTAAAGACCATGGTTCAAGTTCTGTCTCTGACTTTTACCATGCAAATAACCTTGAGAAGCTATTAAACTCCCATGGGCTTCAACCTCTTTGTATTAAAAAGGAAGGGATTCATCTTGCTTGTTTAGGGGATTCATCTTGCTGGTTTCTGCCATTCCTTTTACTCTAGATTTGTGATCATCAGTTAGGTAAATATACTGGTAACAATTCAAGGAAGTGGGACTACTGAATCTTCTGTGACATAGTAGGATTAAAGTGTATTAAGTGGCCATACACACAGTTGATTGTATACTGAAATAAATCTTTTATCTGCCACTCTGTAGTCAGGTATGAACCAATATAAGATGAGTCAAACTAATGATGTCTTGTATGGTATCCAACTAGGTTTGCAATAGTCATAGAAAATAAAAGGCAAACAAATGCTCAGAATATGATGAGAATCATCTTGTAGAAGCAATCGAATTTTTTTTTAATTGTAGCTTTTTATTGATAGAATACATATACATGGGTAATTTTTCAACATTGATCCTTGCAAACATTTCCATTCTAACTTTTCCCTTTCTTTCCTCCAACCCTCCTCTAGATGGCAGGAAATCTCATACATATTAAACATGTTAAAGTATATCTTACATGCAATATACATACACACACACACACACACATATATACATACATACATACATACATACATATTTGTACAGTCCTCTTGTTGCACAAGAAAAATTGGATTTAGAAAAGTAAAAATAACCTGGGAAGAAAAGCAAAAATGCAAACAATCCACACTTATTCCCCAGTGCCCCAGTGTTCTTTCTCTGGGTGTAGCTGGTTCTGTTCATCACTGATCAATTGGAACTGAATTGGATCCTCCCATTGCCGACGATAGCCACTTCCAACAGAATTGATCCTCAAATAGTATTGTTGTTGAAGTGTATAATGATCTACTGGTTCTCATTTTACTTAGCATCAGTTCATGTCTCTTCCAGCCTCTGTGAATTCATCCTGCTGATCATTTTTACAGAACAATAATATCCCATAACATTCATATACCATAATTAGCCATTCTCCAATTGATTAGCATGCATTCAATTTCCGGTTTATAGCCACTGCAAAAAGGGCTGCCGCAAATATTTTTGCACATATGGGTCCCTTTCCCTTCTTTAATATCTCTGGGATATAAGCTCAGTAGTAACACTGCTTGATCAAAGTGTATGCACAGTTTGATAACTTTTTTTTAGCATAGTTCCAAATTGCTCTCCAGAATGGTTGGATCCATTCACAACTCCTCCAACAATGCATCAGTGTCCCAGTTTTCCCATATCCCCTCCAACATTCATCATTATCTTTTCATATCCTCTTAGTCAATCTGACAGATATGTAGTGATATCTCAGAATTGTCTTAATTTGCATTTCTCTGATCAGTAATGATTTGGAACACCTTTTCATTTGAGTAGAAATAGTTTCAATTTCATCATCTGAAAATTGTCTATTCATATCCTTTTACCATTTATTAATTGGAGAATGGTTTGATTTCTTAGAGTCAATTCTCTATGTATTTTGGAAATGAGGCCTTTATCAGAACCTTTAATGTAAAAATGTTTTTCCAGTTTATTGTTTCCCTTCTAATCTTGTCTGCATTAGTTTTGTTTGTACAAAACCTTCTTAACTTGATATAATAAAAATTTTCTATTTTGTGATCAATAATGATCTCTGGTTCTTCTTTGGTCACAAATTCTTTCTACCTCCACAGGTCTGAGAGCTAAACTATCCTATATTCTTCTAATTTATTTATAATGTCATTCTTTATACCAAAATCATGAACCCATTTTGATCTAATCTGGGTATATGGTGTTAAGTGTGGGTCCGTGCTTAATTTCTGCCAAACTAATTTCCAATTTTTCCATCAGTTTTTGATAAACAGTGAATTCTTATCCCAAAAGTTGGGGTCTTTGGGTTTGCCAAACACTAGATTGTTGTGGTTATTGACTATTTTGTCCTTTGACCCTAACCTATTCCATGATCAACTAATCTATTTCTTAATCAATACCAAATGTTTTTAGTGACTGCTGCTTTATAATATAGTTTTAGATCAGATACAGCTAGGCCATCTTCATGTGATTTTTTTTTTTCAATAGTTCCCTTGAAATTCTTGACCTTTTGTTCTTCCAGATGAATTTTGTTGTTATTTTTTCTAGTTCATTAAAATAGTTTCTTGGGATTCTGATTTGTATAGCACTGAATAAATAGATAGTTTAGGTAGTATTGCCATCTTTATTATATTCACTAGACCCATTCCAGAACATTTAATATTTTTCCAATTGTTTAGATCTGATTTTATTTGTGTGGAAAGTATTTTATAGTTTTACTCATATAGTTCCTGACTTTCCTTTGGCAGACAGATTCCCAAATATTTTATACTATCAAAAGTTATTTAAAATTGAATTTCTCTCTGTATCTCTTGCTTTTGGATTTTGTTAGTGATGTATAAAAATGCTGAGGATTTATGGGAATTTATTTTGTATCCTGCAACTTTGCTAAAGTTGTGGATTATTTCTAATAGCTTTTTAGTAGATTCTCTGAGGTTCTCTAAGTATACCATCATATCATCTGCAAAGAGTGATAATTTGGTTTCCTCATTACCTACACTAATTCCTTTAATCTCTTTTTCATTTCTTATTGCTGAATCTAAGATTTCTAATAAAGTATTGAATAGTAATGGTGATAGTGGGCAATGTTGTTTCACTCCTGATCTTATTGGGAATGGTTCCAGTTTATCCCCATTACATATGATGCTTACTGATGGTTTTAAATAGATGCTACTATTTTAAGGAAAAGTCCATTTATTTCTATACTGTCTACTGTTTTTAATAGGAATGGGGATTGGATTTTATCAAATGCTTTTTCTGCATCTATTGAGATGATCATATGCTTTTTGTTAATTTGGTTATTGCTATAGTCAATTATGCTAATAGTTTTCCTAATATTGAACCAGCCCTGCATTCCTAGTATAAATCCTACTTGGTCATAGTGTATTATTCTGAAGATGATTTTCTTTAATCTTCTTACTAGTATTTTATGTAAGATTTTTTCATCAATGTCCATTAGAGAGATTGGTCTATAATTTTCTTTTTCTGTTTTCAACCTACCTGTCTTAGGTATCAGTACCATATCTGTGTCATAAAAGGAATTTAATAGGATTACTTCAATCCCTATTTTTTTTCAAATAGTTTATATAGCATTGGAGTTAATTGTTCTTTAAATGTTTGGTAGAATTCAGAATTCACATGTAAATCCATCTGGTCCTGGGGTTTTTTTTTTCCTTAAGAAGTTGATTAAAAGCTTTTTCTATTTCTTTTAAAATGGGACTATTTAGCCAATTTACTTCTTCTTCTGTTAATCTGGGCAACCTATATTTTTGAAGGTATTCATCCATTTCATATAAGTTATCAAATTTATTGGTATAAAGTTGGGCAAAGTAATTCCTAATTATTGCTCTAATTTCCCCTTTATTAGTGGCAAGTTCTCCCTTTTCATTTTTAAGACTAACAATTTGATTTTCCACTTTCCTTTTGCTAATCAGATTTACCAAATGTTTATCTATTTTATTGATTTTTTCATAAAATCAACTATTTTATTTATTAATTTAATTTTTTTTTACTTTCAATTTTATTAATTTCTCCTTTTGTTTTTTTAGAATTTTAAGTTTAGTGTTTGACTGGGTTTTTTTTTTTTTTTTATTTGATCTTTTTCTAGCTTTTTAAATTGCAAGTCTAATTCATTCATTTTCTCTTTCTCTATTTTATGCAAATAGGCCTCTAGAGATATAAATTTCCCCTTATAACTGCTTTGGCTTCATCCCACACATTTTGGTATGACATCTCATTATTGTCATTCTCTTGGGTGAAATTATTAATTGTTTCTATGATTTGCTCTTTCACCCAATCATTCTTTAGGATGAGATTATTTAATTTCCAATTTTTTTTTAACTATTTTCCCCTGGCTTTTCATTGAATGTAATTTTTATTGCATAGTGATCTGAAAAGAATGCATTTACTATTTCTGCCTTTCGGCATTTGAATTTGAGGACTTTATGTCCTAATATATGGTCAATTTTTGTATAGGTTCCATGAACTGCTAAAAAGAAAGTGTATTCCTTTCTGTCTCCATTTAGTTTTCTCCAAAGATTTATCATGCCTAACTTTTCTAGTGTTCTATTTACTGCTTTAACTTCTTTCTTATTTATTTTGTGGTTTGATTTATCTATTTTCTGAGAGCGCAAGGTTGAGATCTCCCACTAATATAGTTTTGCTGTCTATTTCTTCTTGCAGCTCTCTTAATTTCTCTTTTAAGAATTTAAATGCTATACTACTTGGTGCATATATGTTTAATATTGATATTGCTTCATTATCTATGCTATCCTTTAGCAAGATATAGTGCCCTTCCTTATCTCTTTTAATTAGATCAGTTTTTGCTTTTGCTTGATCTGAGATCAGGATGGCTACCCCTGCTTTTCTGAGTTCACTGCAATCAGTGTAGATTCTGCTCCCGCCTTTTATCTTTATTCTGTTATGTATCACCCTGCTTCATGTGTTTCCTATAAACAACATATTATAGGATTCTAATTTTTAATCCAATCTGCTATCTGCCTCTGCTTTGTGAGGGAGTTTAACCCATTCATATATATGATTAAATGTTGTGGGCCAGAACTCCGAACTTGAAACAAGGATTCTTAGAAGGTACTAATTAAATGGAATTGATGATACAATGGTTATCTAGTTTGGCATGATGTGTAATAGTTCTCTAAGTTCAGTATTATTAACTCTTACAACAAATAATGGTTTCCTAGTGATATAATGATTGGTTTATACCCAGTGTAGAGCATATAAGCCAAGCTTTCAGAGCCAAGGAGAGAGATTCATTTCCACCTTCAGTCAGGCTCCTGGTGGCTCTCCTGGGGAACTGAGACAGCTCTGATTCAGAGCTAGGGAAGACAAGTGCATTGGAGGCTGAAGCACAAGCCCTTGGACTCAGATTCATTCATCCCATCTTGCACAACCTTGGTGGCAGGCTCTCCTCCTGTACTTCTCCACTGAAACCAAGACTCCAGGAACCTAGCTGAAGCCCCAGGCAAGGAGAAAAGACTTTGAATGAAATAATAAAGTATTTGGAGTTTAACCTCTGTCTTCTCTTGTGATGTTTACTCTGACTGAAAAGAAGGCTGCCCAGAGACCCCCAGAAAACCCCCAAGAACATTACAGTTAAAATTATTAATTCTGTATTTCCTGCCATCTTGTTAATCCCAGATTATGCTTTCCTCTTTCCTTTCCCCATTAACCCCCTTCCCAATATTAAACTTGTGAGTACCACTGCCTCATGTGGCCCTTCCTCTTTAGAATATCTCCCCCCACTTAGAATCTCTCTCTCTCTCTCTTTTTTTAACTATATAAACAAGGCATGTTTATTGAAATCTTGTGTTTTTACTTTACTAATCGATTCCTGCTTTTTCCCTTGTAAGAAATATGTAGGTATGTGTGTCTGTGTATTTAAAGACACAAAATCAGCAAAACTAACCAATATATAAAAATATCTGCCTTTTCTATAAAATTCCACAACAATAGGACCTATCTTTTCAAAGGATGGAAGGAGAGACACTTTCACATATCTCTCTATTGATGCAAAGCTTGGTCACTGAAATTTCAAATCTTTCAGTTTCTTTTTTTGTTATCATTTTTCTTTCCATTTACATTACTGCACATATTGTTTATATGGTTTTGTTAGTTCATACAGTTCTTCTCTTTTTTCTTGATATTCATTGTGTCATAACACACTTATTCCATTATATTTATGTTAACAAAGCTCATTCATCTGTCTTTCAATTGACAGTTATTTTGTATATCAGCTTCTATAAGAGATATTTGCAACAGACATGTTCCCCCATTTTCTTCCCTTCTTTTCCTAAATTCATTAATTTTATTTATTAAAGAACTTTTCAATTTCACATAAATTACTTTTTATCTTCTGTATTCATGTCTATCCATTCTTTTGTTAAGAATTTCTTCTATCACCATGAACTTGAAAGTTACATTTCTATTTTTGGTCTAGGATTCCTTTACTTTTTTCTTTTTTAAAATTTTTTTTCATAACTTTTTATTGACAGAGCCCATGCATGAGTAATTTTTTTATAACATTATCTCTTGCACTCACTTCTGTTCTGACTTTTCCCCTCCCTCCCTTCACCCCCAGATGGCAAGCAGTCCTATACAAGTTAAATATGTCACAGTGTATCCTAGATACAATATATGTGTGCAGAACTGAACAGTTCTTTTGTTGCAAAGGGAGAATTCGATTCAGAAGGTAAAAATAACCCAGGAAGAAAAACAGTATTGCAAGCAGTTTATATTCATTTCCCAGTGTTCTTCTTTGGGTGTAGCTGCTTCTGTCCATCCTTGATCAATTGAAACTCGAGTTAGATCTCTTTGTTGAAGAAATCTACTTCCATCAGAATACATCGTCATACCATATCATTGTTGAGGTATATAATGATCTCTTGGTTCTGTTCATTTCACTTAGCATTAATTCATGTAAGTCTCACCAATCCTCTCTGTATTCATTCTGCTGGTCATTTCTTACAGAACAACAATATTCCATAACATTCATATACCACAATTTACTCAACCATTCTCCAATTGATGGGCATCCATTCATTTTCCAGTTTCTAGCCACTACAAACAGGGCTGCCACAAACATTTTGGCATATCCAAATCCCTTTCCCTTCTTTAGTATCTCTTTGGGGTATAATCCCAGTAGAAAAACTGCTGGATCAAAGGGTATGCACAGTTTGATAACTTTTTGAGCATATCTCTCTCCTTTTTTAAAACCTTTCCCTTACAATTTCTATATTCCCTTCTATTTAGCTTATTCCTTCCTTTTTTGCTTTTCCCTTCCCACTTTTCAATGAGGTAGGAGAAATATCTCTGTAAATTGAATACATCTAATATTTTCTCTTTGATCCTATTGTGATGAGAGTAAGATTCACACTTTGTTCATCTTCCTCCCATCTTTCCCTCAGATAGAACAGGTTTCCTTTGCCTCTTCATGATTTGTAGTACTTCCACTTTTCCCTTTTTCTGGTACAATTTCCTTTCCACCTCTAGCTTCTTTTTTATATTATAACAGTAAAACCAATTTTTACATGTATCCTTTATGTATACTCATAACAGAAATATAGTTCCCAAGATTTCTTTTTTTACCTTTTCATGTTGCTCTTGAGTCCTATATTTGGAGGTCAAAGTTTTTGTTTAATTCTGTTTTTTTTTTTTGTTTGTTTGTTTGTTTTTTTGTTTTTTGTTTTTTGTTTTTTTGTTTTTGTCAGAAATAGATGGAGTTCACCTATTTCATTGAATGTCCATCTTCTTCCCTGGAAGAAAATGCTCATTTTGGCTAAAGAAGTTATTCTTGGCTGCATACCAAGTTCCTTAGCTTTTCAGAATATCAGATTCCAGGCTTTAATGTGGACATTGCTGGATCCTGAGTAATCCTTATTGTGGAATATTTTTTTTCTTAGCTGCTTGTAGTATTTTTCCTTGGTCTGATGTATCTGGAATTTAGCCACAATATTCCTTGGAGTTTTGATTTTGGGATCTCTTTCAGTAGGTGATTGATGAATTCTGTCAATATCTATTTTACCTTCTGTTTCTATAATATCTGGGCAGTTTTCTTTGATGATTTCCTGAAAAATTGTGTCTAGGCTCTTTTTTTCATCATGATTTTCAGGAAGTCCAGTAATCCTCAGATTATCTCTCCTAGATCTATTTTCATGTCTATTGTTTTCCCAAATAGTTATTTAATCTTTTTTTCCCCTATTTTTTCCTTTTTTTTTTTTGGTTTTGTTTGACTGGTTCTTGGTGTCTTCTTGACTCTTTCATTTCTATTTGTTCCATTCTGATTTTTAATGAATTATTTTATTTGTTTACTTTTTTATTTATTTTTGTAATTGTCCAATTGAGTTTTTAAATGAGTTGTTTTGTTCTATGGAATTTTTTCCTATTTCATCAATTTTATTTTTTAGAGAACTATTTTCTTTTTCCAGTTTACAAATTCTGTTTTTCAAGGAGTTGATTTCTTTATACACTATATCTTTTAATGAGAAACATGCCTTATACAGACCCTCTTGCAAAGCTGCCCTGTCCTTTCCCCATTTTTCTTCTAGGTCTTTTTTAAAAGCCTTTTTAATTAAGTCTATGAGAGCCTTATGTGGTGGGGATCAGGTTATATCATCATTTGTGGCTTCATCTGGAAACAATCTTCTTTTAGTCTCTTCAGGGTTTGAAATCTGCTCTCTTTCAGCATAGAAGCTATCTGCAGTTAGAGCCCATTTTGCCTTTTTTATTCATTTTGACAAAAAGCAAAACAAAACAAAACAAAGCAAACAAACAAACAAACAAACCAAACAATTGCAATCTGCTTTTGAGGCAGTGTGGTGCTACCAAGCTTCCTCTACAGACAACAGGAAGTAGCAGTGAAGCAGCAGTAGGATAGCAATGGCTGTGCTGGGATCAGCAGTTGCACACTGAGATTGTGCTGAGTCCCTCCTGGCACTGGGTAGGTGTTGAGCCACACCAGGTCCAGAGAGACTCTAGCATTTTGGGGTTATAGTCTTTATCCCCAGTGTTTATAACTTCTTGCTGATTTACTGGCTTGCGGTCAGAATAGAGTAGCTCACACTGTAGAACTTTACTACAGTTTTCCTCTGGCTCACAAATTTTCCACTGGCTGAAACCACACCCCCACCTCACTCTGGTCTGTTCAGTGTGAGATGTTTCCTGTGCTCCCACTACCTACTTACCTGAATTCTGCATTTGGCCTAGCTGTCCTATCCCCCAATCAAAAACAGATTTTTTCCTGGCAAATTTCCAGATTATTTTCTGTTGGTAATGTATTATACTTCCAATATTTGTGGGTTTTGAGAGTCAAGCATTAATTCCAAGGCTGTTTCATAAAAAAGTAGTCTTAAGGTAAGGGAGAGCTTAGATAGATGCATTCTCTCCACCATCTTTGCTTCACCCCCTGAAGCAATCAGATTGTAATAATACTGAAAGAAAATTTTTATTCTTTACAATGAAAGATTCAAAGGGGTTTTTGTTTGTTTTGTTTTTTGTATTTTTTTTTTTTTTACATTTTAGATTCCCTCTTTGAGAAAAAAAAAACAGTTTAACATACCTTCTCATACATCATATTAGGTTTACAGAAAGATGCATATATATCCTCAAAAAAGGCGTCCACAAAATTTTTTTTCTATTCCTCCAAGGATGGCAATCAAATTACTCCAAGCTCCTTAAGCCTAGGGAAGGTAACAGAATTCCTCTATTTTTTTTTTTTGAGGGGGTGTCTAATACACTCATAGTATTCAATGAAGATTGGGATGATGGATCTTTCTTGTCATAACACATTCTAATTGGTTGTAATAAAGGCACAGTGTGACAGTGATACCACATTAGATTTGGAGTCAGGAAGTGTGGGTGCTAATCATAGCTAAACTAGTGTGACGGAACAAGTAATTTTGTTCCTATGTATTTAAGTCTCCTCAAATATAAAGTGAAGGAATTTTTCTAGGTAACATCCAAAATACCTCCCAGTCATTTGTTGTGGTGGTGGTGGTGGTTATTCAGTCATTTTAGTAATGTCCAACTCTCCATAACTCCATTTAGGAATGCCCTGGCATTGATACTGGAGTAGTTTACCATTCTTTCTTCAGTCCATGTTACATACGAGGAAACAGAGGCAAACAGAGTTAAGTGATTTGTCTAGGAATGCACAGTAAATATTTGAGGTCAGATTGGAACTCAGTAAAATGAATATTTCTGACTCCAGAAATAGCACTCTATCCAATACCATATAGCTATATCACTTTACAGACATATAATTCTGTCATCATGAGTCTGAAATCATTCTTCTCCTTCCAGCAAGATAATTAAAAGATAAGTTGCATATAACTCCTTTATCTTCCTAATGTCCAAAAAAGAAAAAAATAGTAAAAAAGAAGCTAATATTTATATAGTAACTTAAGATATGCATTGTTTTCATTAACTCACTCTATTATATATCTATATACATACATATACATACACACATACACACAAATGTATATATTTGTATGCGTGTGTGTATATACTGTGATTTAATCTCTATGATTTAACAATCTTGAGGTAAGTTCAATAATGCATTCATTTTAAAGATGTGAAAACTGGAATCCAGAGAAATTAAATGACTTTCCCAGAGAAATTCTGAAATTCTGAATTTTTTTTATTATTTATTTATTTAGTTAGCTATTTTTGCTGAGGCAATTGAAATTGACTTACCCAGGGTTACCAATTAGGAAGTGTTAAGTGTCTGAAGCCAGATCAAGAACAGCATAAAAAATAAACATAAGAGAAAATATAAATGACTCAATATAGATAAATCATTTATTTTTCTTTATGGGAAGGTGTTACGTGTAACTTCTCAGAACTATATAGTTATTAGGGCACTTAGAAAGACTCTAAAAAGAAAACAAACATAGGAATGAATCAAGTATGTTTGAATGTTCTACAAATATATAAATGAGAAAGAGGGATGCCCTGGAGAAGGAAAAAGAGAGAAAAAGAATGGGAACAATTCTTTGACGTAAAAGAGGTATACAAGGAAAAGCTTCTGTAGTGAAAGGGAAAATGGTGGGAAGGGATGGAGTACTCAAGGCTTGAATCTCATTAATAAATACATTGATTCAAAGAGGGAAATACATATAAATGTGTGTATATATCTAGACAGACAGATAGATAGATAGATAGATAGATAGATAGACATATCTATATCTATCTATCTATCTATCTGTCTAGATACATACACACAGACTTTAGAGGAGGGGCAGGATACAAAGAAAGAGCATGATAAACAATAGAAAATTGGGTGTAGGGAAATGCACTTTTGGCAGTCATAACTAGGAATGCAAATTTGATTAACTCACCCATAAAATAAAAATAAACACCAAAATGAATTGGAGACCAAAATCCAACAGTATGTTGTTTATAAGAAAAAACAATTGAAACAGAAAAACATATACAGAGTAAAAATAATAAATATGATAGAGAAGAATTTATTATGCATCAGATAGAGTAAAAATGACAGGGGTAGCAACTGACTCCAGTCTAAGACACAACAACAGTACACCTAATTAATTGGGAAAAATCAAAGAACCCACATATTATTAAAATATATTCACAGAAAATGAAATAATATTAATATCAAATGTGACATTGCATAAAAATTGTTAAAGGAACAATTAAATGAATTACAGGAAAAAACAGAGAATATAATTGTGATAATGGGAACCTCAGCATTTTTCTCTAAAAGTTACTTAAATGTAAACATAAAATAAAAAATAAGTTAATTTCATGAAAAATTAGATACAGTAAATCTATGGAAAATACTGAATGGAAAATAGAAAAGAATATAACTTTTTCTCAGGTGCATTGGGGCCTAAATTTTTTTTTATTATTTTATTTTCTTCCAATTACATGAAAAAATAATTTTCAGAATTAATTTAAAATAAAATTTTGTGTTCTTTCCTTTTCTTCCCACACCTCTCATTGAAAAGGCAAGCTATTTGATGTAGCTTATATATGTGTAATCATGCAAAACATATTTCCATATTAGTCATATTGTAAAAGAAGAGCTCAAAATAAAAAAAATAAATCCAAGAAAAATAAAGAAAGGGAAAATTATGCTTTTATCACCAGTTCTTTCTCTGGGAATGCATAATGTTTTTCAATATCAGTTCTTCAGAATTATCTTAGATCTTAATATTTCTGAGAATAGCCAAGTTATTCATAGTTGATTATCTTATGATCTATTGCTGTTATTGAGTACAATGTAATCCTGGTTCTACTAATTTCATTTTGTATCTGTTCATGTAAGTTTTTCCAAGTTTTTCTTGGAGCATCTAGCTCATCAGTTCTTATATTACAATAGTATTCCATCAAAATTATCATAACTTGTCCAGCCAATCCTAATTGGCTTCTCCTCAATTTCCAGTTCTTTGAAACCAGGAAAGATATGCTATAAAATTCAGATGTACATCTAAATTGCTATGCATAGTGGTCAAATCAGTCCACAATTTCAGCAATCTTAAAGTCTTCACCAAGAGTGCATTAGTGTCTCAATTTTTCTATTTTTCCTCCAACATTTGTCATTCTTCTTTCTTCTTCCATTAGCCAATTTAATATGTATAAGATAGTATCTCAGAATTTTTCTTATTTGCATTTCTTTAATCAATAATGATTTAAAGCAATTTTTCCCATATGGCTATACATATCTTTGATTACTTCATGTGAAAACTTTTTATTTAGGTTTTTTGATCATTTACCAATTGGGAAATAGTCTTTTTTTAAAAATTAATTTATTTTTTATATTTGAAAGTTAAGAATTTAATCAGAGAAATTTGCTTGAAAGTATTCCCCCCAACATTTGTGATTGTTGTGCATTTCCCTCCATCTTCTTTCCCCCTTATTTATTCTATTTTCTTTCTTCTTTCACCCTGTCTCCAATAAAAAATGTTTTACTTTTGACTTCTGCTTTCCCCAATGCACTCTGCCTATTCTGAGTACCTCTTGTTACTCTTATCTACTCTCCCATTACTTAACTGTAGGGGAAGATAGACTTCTATACTCAACTGAATATGCATGCTAGTCTCTCTTTAAGCCAGTTCCAAAGAGAATAAGGTTCAAATGTTCTGTGCCTCTTTCCTCATTTTCCCTTCCACTATAAAATATTTTTTGCCTTTTTTATGTCAGATAATTTATTCTACCACTCCTTTTCTCTGTCCTCCTATACATTCTTCTAACACCTTAATTGTATATTTTTAAGTATTAGTTCACACTTGTTCCCCATGTCTATCTATACTCTTTCTAACTAGTCTAATGATGAGCATGTTCTTGAATTAGAAGTGCTACCTTCTCAAGTAGGAATATAAACAGTTTAAGCTTATTAAATCCTTTATGATTTCCTCTTTTCTAATTACTTTTTAATCTTTCTCTTAAATCATGTATTTGGAAGTAAAATTTTGTACTGATCTCTGATCCTTTCATCAGAAATATTTGAAAATGCTCCCATTTCATTGAATGTCTAATCCCATCCCCAAGAATTATAATTATTCTTGGTTGTAATACTAGGTCCTTTGTCTTCTCAAATATAGCATTCTGAAACTTCAGATCCTTTAATGTAGATGTAGATTGACTACTATTTCTGGCAGTTTTCATTTTGGGATCTCTTGAAGAAGGTATTTACTGGATTATTTTCATTCCTATTTTACTATTTGATTCTAAAATATCAGGGCAGTTTTCCTTGATAATTTCTTTTAAAAATATTTCTAAGTTATTTTTATCATTGTGATTTTTAGTTCTTTCCTGGATCTATTTTCCAGGTCACTTTTTTCTAATGAGATATTTTACATTGCTTTCTATTTTTTCCATTCTTTTTAAAAATTGTTTCTTGATATCTTATAGAGTCTTCAGTAAGATTTTGTATTTCCATTTTCTTCAGTGAATTCTTGTATCTTTTTTTTTTTTTTTCATTTGACCAGTTCTGCTTTCCAAGCTGTTATTCTCCTTGTTGGATTTTTGTACCTTTTTCACAATTTGGCCTATTCTGTTTTTGTTCACTATTTATTTTTTACCTCCTTTACCAAACTCTAGATTCTTTTTTTCTCATTATCTTCTTGCATCACTCTTACTTTTCTTCTTATTTTGACTTTATCTACCTGATTTTTGAAATCCATTTTGAGTTATTCTGGGGACTATGACCAATTCATGTTTCTTGGCTGCTTTGGCTGCTTTGGATGTGGGAATTTTTATATTTGTTATCTTCTTTTGAGTATTTGTTTTAATCTTTGTTGTCACCTCAGTAATTCTCTATAATCAAGACATTTTCCTTATTGTTTTTTTTTTTTCATTTTCTAACCTGTTTCCTGATTTTTAACTCTTTGCTAAAGAGGAGCTTTGCTTCCAAGATAGAGGGTCCACTGTCTCAAACTTCAGGGGTTTTGTGTAGCTGTTTTATAGATAATGCTAGGAAATAATAAGTTTTCATTTCTTCCAAGATCGCATGAAGTAAGGAGGAATGTGTTAACTTCTCTCATGGTCTTTTTATGGAATATGAGTGACCATAAGTACTTTTTTTCTGCCACAAAAATGTAATGAAGATTCTTGTTCCCTGTGACCACAAGGTCTTGTGTGCTATTGTTCTTCCTCAGCTTGGAACTGATACCCAGGACTCAATATGGACAAGCCATCAAAGCCCTGCTCCCAATGCTCCCCAAGAAAACCTTTGCAATTTCCTTCTGAGCAATTTCATGATCTTTCTATTATAAGTTGAGAGCTTCAGAGCCTCCACTTCTGCTTATTCAGTCATTCCCAAGGCCTGCAGCTGGTTATCTGGCATCTTTTTGAACAATGAGGCCTGCAATGGACTTTTTACCACTCTTACCCAAATGTGATAGATCTTCTTTGCTGGACTTCTGAGTTAGGGCTGGAAAACAAACAAACAAAAAACTTTTATCCCATCCTTTTTTAAGTTCTGCAGCACTAGCATTTGTTTTAAGAAATTATTGGAAGGTCTTTTGAAGCATTTGGGGGAGCACTCAGGTGAGTTCCTGTGTTTTTTCTGACATTTTATATTTGCCCCATAATATGCTATCATCTCAAAAATTAGCTTTACATTAGGGCAAGAAAATCACAAACTAAATTTAGAAAAATAATGCAATAAAAATTACACTCAATAAAGGGTCATAGCAGCCTTGATTAAAAGTTAATTGGAATCTAAATTATCTGTTTCTAAAGAATGAGTGGGTCAATGAACAAATTATTGAAATAATAATTTCATTAAAGATAGTGACAACAATGAGACATTCCTAAAGTTGTATGTTACAGCCAAAACAATATTGAGGGGGAGGGGAAATTATATATATAATCTCTAGATGTTTAAATAAAAAAAAAAAAACCTAGACATTATCTTACAGGAAATCATAAAGGAAAACTTCCTTGATATCTTAAAATCAGAAGGTAAAATAGCCATTAAGAATTCACTAATCAAATAAAAAAATAAAATAAAAGAATTCACTAATCACCTCATGAAAGAGACCCCAAAATTAAAACCCCATGGAATATCATGACTAAATTTTAGAACTATCACAACAAGTGGGAAAAAAAAATTGCAAGCAGCCAGAAAGAAACAATTTAAATAGCAAGGAAACCCAATTAGGATTAATTAGGATTTAGCAGCTTGTACCTTAAAGGATCAAAGGGCCTGGAATTTGATATTCAGAGAGGCAAAGGAACTTGGATTGTAGCCAAGAATAAGCTATATAGCTAAAATGAGCATTATATTTCAGGGAAGAAGATGGACATTCAATGATATAGGTGAATTTCATATATTTCTAATGAAAAGACCAGAACTAAACAAAAAATTTGATCTCCAAACACAGAACTCAAGAGAAATATAAAAAAGGTAAAAAGGAAAGAACTCTTGAGTACTATATTTCTGTTATGGGAATACTTAGAGAATGCTGGTATAATTTCATTTTATTATGATAATATGAAAAAGAAACGAGGTAGAAAGGGGATCGTACTGGAAAAAGAGGAAAAAGAAGGTAAAATAAGGAAAATTGAATCTCACAAAGACGCAAAGAAGACCTATTATAAATGAGGGAAATAAGAGAGGGGGATGAGCATTGTATGAATCTTATTGTCATCAGATTTGGCTCAAAGAGAGAACATCAGACATATTTGTTTTCATAGAGAAATAATAATAAATAATCTAATCCTAAAGAATGAATAGGTGAAACAGCAAGTCATAGACACAATCAATAATTTCATCCAAGAGAATGACAATAATGAGACAACAAACAAAATTTGTGGGATGCAGCCAAAGCAGTTATAAGGGGAAATTGTATATCTCTAAATACTTACTTGCATAAAATAGAGAAACAGAAGATCAATTAATTGGGCTTACAACTAAAAAAAACTAGAAGAAGAAAAAATTTAAAACCCTCAGTTAAATACCAAATTTGAAATTCTTAAAATAAAAGGGGAAATTAATAAAATCTAAAATAAAAAAACTATTGAACTAATACATAAAACTAAGAGCTGGCTTTATGGGAAAAAAAAAAAACAAAATAAATCTTTAGTGAATTTGCTTAGAAAAATGAAAAAGGAAAATCAAATTATTAGTCTCAAATATGAAAAAGGACAACTTTTCTTCAATGAAGAGGACATTAAAGACACAATTAGGAGTTATTTTACCCAACTATATGCCAATACATTTAATAATCTAAGTGAAATGGAGTAATATGTATAAAAATATAGATTGCCTAGATTAATAAAAGAGGAAATGGGTCCTATTTTAGAAAAAAGAAATAGAAAAAGTTATTTATCAACTCCCTAAGAAAAAATCTCCAGACCCAGATGGATTTACATGTGAATTCTACCAAACATTTAAAGAACAATTAATTTCAATACTATATAAATTATTTGAAAAAAATCAGGAAAGAAGGAGTCCTACCAAATTCCTTTTATTACCCAGATATGGTACTGATAGCTAAACCAGATAGGGGGAAAATAGATAAAGAAAATCATAGACCAATTTCCCTAATGAGTATTGATGCAAAAATCTTAAATAAAATATTTGTAATGAATACAGAAAGTCATCCCCAGAGTAATTCACTGTGACCAAATCAGATTTATACCAGGAATGCAAGATTGGTACAATATTAAGAAAACTATTAGCATAATCAACTGTATCAATAACCAAACTAACAAAAATCGTATGATTATCCCAATAGATGCAGAAAAAGCATTTGATAAAATCAAATACCCATTCCTATTAAAAACTATAGAGAATAGAAGAATAAATGGAGTTTTCCTTAAAATGATCAGTAGCATCTATTTAAAACCATCATATGTAATGTAACTAGAACCATTCTCAATAAGATCAGGAGTGAATCAAGGCTGTCCATTATTACTGTTATCATTCAATATTGTATTAGAAATGTTAGTTTTGGCAATAAGAGAAGAAAAAGTGATTAAAGGAATTAGAGTAGGTCATGAAGAAACCAAATTATCACCCTTTGAAGATTATATAAAGGTATATTTATAGAACTCTAGAGAATCAACTAAAAAAAAAAAAACTACTAGAAACAATTCACAACTTTAGCAAAGTTGCAGGATGCAAAATAGATGCACACAAATCATCCTCATTTTTATATATTACCAACAAAGTCCAGCATCAAGAGCAACAAAAAAGAAATTCCATTTAAAATAACTGTCAATGGTATAAAATATTTGAGAATCTATCTGCCAAGGGAAAGTCAAGAACTATATGAAGACAACTACAAAACACTTTCCACACAAATAAAGTCAAATCTAATCTGTTGAAAAAATATCTTGGATAGGTCAAGTGAATATAATAAAAAATGACAATATTACATAAATAAATCTGCTTATTTAGTGCCATACCAAACTCCCAAGAAATTATTTTACATATCTGAAAAAAAAAGTTAACAAAGTTCATCTGGAAGAACAAAAGGTCAAGAATTTCAAGGGAATTAATTGTTTTAAAATGCTAATGAATGTCTTACTTTCATTAGCATGTGCACTTAGCATCTCAGTTAATTTTCTCTTTCTAGTTCTCTTGGACTTCTTAGGTCTTTCTCTGTTCTTTAGCCATTGGAAGAAGAAGACACTTCATTATCTGAAAGTGAAGGATTTGCTCCTGAGCTTCAGTCTCACTTTGCAGATGTGTTCTTTAACTCTGTCCTAAAGTTTCAGTAAATTTGAGCCTTTGAAAGCCATTTACTTAACCTTGTCCATTTTTTTTTTTCAGTTCATATTTTTCTTGAAATTTGCTACTTATTAGGATTGATTCTGTTATCTTTGATAGTCTACTTAAACTAGACTCAATTGTTGTTTTTTTCTTTTACTATTCAACCACCTTGACTAGAGTCTTTAAAAAAATTATCTTTAAGGCTTTCATGGTTGCATTTTTCCCCTCAAATAGTGAGATTCCCCTGATTTTCATATTTTGAGCCACTGCTTCCTTCTGACTTATCTATTAAGTTACATATTCTTGTATTACCATTTTGTTTTTCAATATTTAGAATGAATAAATAGTTGGGCCTCCCGGGTAGCCTATGTTCCTTCAGATGACTCCAGTAATGCCAAGACATTATCATTGTGATTTTACAATACTTTAAACTAAGAATAAAAAGAAAAAGAAAATATTCTTTCCTTCAAAATTGAAGAGGCTATAGGACAGTGTTGAAAGAGGGGCAAATTTGGAGTCATAGGAATGGATATGAATTGTATCTTCAAACATTTTACTACCCAGTTGATGTTGAGCTAGACTTCAAACCTCTTTGAGCCTAAGTTTTATCTGTAAAATGTGGGGGTTTAAGATCCTGCATAGCATTAAATCTGTGAGTTTAGGATCCCTGGAAATTTCTAAAAAGAACTCAGAACATATATATTTCTCAGATTTCTATTTCTAGATGAAAGAATAATTTTGTTCTTTTTGGAAATTGAGAGTTAATATTTATAGTGGTGTCCCCTTTGTTGATTACTAAAGAAGTTCGGCCTAATATCATCCAGCACTAGTGGTCTATGTTAGCTAACTTTTTAAAAAATACAATACAGATATGGTGGGGAACTCTCATTTCTTCTTCTTCTTTTTATAAAAAGAACTTTTCCACTCTATATTTTGTGATGAAAGAAGTATCTTAAATCCTTAGATCAATAGAGGTTACACATTTCATCAACTAAATGAACAAAGTAATCAACTCACCCAAATTACATTACTTGATAGATCAAAAAGTAACAAGAAACTTTTAATTGATTTTTCCAGTAAGTTCCTGTTGAAAACCTGACATGTGTCCTCCCTTTGGGGCTAATCTCCATTCTTTCCATGTAACATAACCTAAGGAAGAAGTTTAAGGACCCTATATGTGACTCATTTGAGTTTTAGATTTTCAAATCCCTCAAAACTAGCAAAATATGTGACTCCATTTATGTAGTAAATGAAATACTTTTTAAAAGTAATAAATAGATAATGATTTCTTGAATAATTTAAATACAGTATACATTATATAGTATGTAAAAAATTCTCTTGAAAAAATCCATAAAAACATCAAAAAAAGAGGTTTATAAAGTGCTTTTAATGGTAAAAATTTTGTGTTTTTAATTAAAACAACATCATTGATCTGCTTCAATGCAAAACTAGAGTTCTTGTTGGCTAACATGGTGGGAGAGGCCATTCTACACTTGTCATAGGTTAATACCCCAGAGGTCCATCCAGTAGAGGAGATCTTTGATTTTGTGTGTATGTGTATGTGTGTGTGTATAAATATATATGTAAATAAATAAATGTGTGTGTGTGTGTATATATATGTATGTATGTATATACATACATACATACATATATATACACACACATATACGTATACACATTCACATATATGTATGTATATGAATATATGTATATATGTATGTATATCTGTATATTTATGTATGTGTGTATACACATGTGCATATATAATTTCACTTAATGCTTGTAATAATCCTTTCAGATAATTATTGCAGATATTCTCATTTTGTAGATAATTTCCTCATGGCTACATGGTTAGTGGGTGTTTGAGATGGAATTTGAACTTAGATCTTCCTTAATTTAAGGCAAGTGCTCTATGACCCACATATTAGTCATTAAGTTGAATAACCTGCCAGGCTAGCTGATTTCCCATCTTCCATTCCATAAATTAATTTTTATTTTGGTATCATACAGGAAAATTCTATATAGAAAGCTCTATACCAAAGTCAGATTTTAGAAGACAGGAGCAATTATAAATGGAGTTATTTATAAACAAAAGATAAATGAAAATAAATGACATGTATCTGTCATAATAATGGTAGGAAGAGGCCACAATCCCAGATAAGCTGAAGTGTGGAAAAAGTGCAAATGATAGTTTGTCTTTTAAATTATATTCTGAATATTCAATTAATGAATGAACAAGTATTTGATTGCCTGTTGCTGTGTATAAGGTACTCTGTTGTTTGTGGGGATATAAAGACAAAAAAAAAGAAGTTATTCCTTTCTTCAAGGAGATTTTGTTTTCCTTTATTTTTGTTTATTTTTAGGGCACATATTATGTCTTCTTATGAATACAATTTGATGTAACAGCAATATTTTAAATCCATGGCAGCAAGGAAATAATACTCTTCAACTTTTAATTTTGCTCTTGCCTTCTACATCAAGGCTATGATTTTCCAACCAAGAAGACTAGAACCAATATATTTAAAAGATGATTCTAGACAAAAATAAGTGAAATGATAGTTAGATAATAATTAATTCTTATACATTCCGGTGTTCTTCACTGGAATATTCTAGATTTATAATGAGGTTGCTGAGGCACAACTGACAATCTTTGAGAAAATTTAGAAACTCTGTATTGTATTGGAAAAAATGAGGAAGAATTGATATTATCTTCAACAAAGGAGAAAAAGTTGGATCCTGGAAATTTCAATCTTGATGTTAATTTCTGGGGAAATTCTAGAACAGATTATGTGATTTATGAGTACTGAGGGAATTGCTGATCATCAGGAGTTAGAATGGGTTAACTAAAAATAAGTCCCACCAAATTTATTTCCAATCCTTAGAATGTAATGCCTCCAGAAAAACTAATCTATATTGAGGCAATTTGCACAGCAGACAATCCACAAGCAAGTATTATGTGCCAGGCACTGTATTAAACACTGAAGATAAAAAGTCAGATGCACAAACACAGCTACTTCCCTAAATCTCATTTTCATAATAGAAGTTGAGGAGTTATCAGATAAGTAAGAAGAAACTCTAGAAGTTTCAGAATTCCTCACTGATGTGTTTGCTCTTCCTGATCAGAAGACACCATTATTTCAAAGAAAAAATATCTTATGAAAAAGCATAGAAAGAAAAATTAAGTAATAAAATACTTTTCCTTTAAAGCTGATGCAAATCTTCCAACAAAATACACTATCAGTGAAAAAAAAGTCAATGTATCTTGGTAACTATTATAGGAGATAAATTGTGTTATATTATATATGTAAGAAACACATGTAGCTAGAATATTCTTGTAAAAAGGCAAATATAATGTATTATAGAAATAAAATCCAGCTTCAGCTTCTGAATTTCCCTGTGTTCATTTGGATTTCATAAAGTAGTCCATGACATTCTTATGATGAAATAGAGAAGTATACATTAAGGGCAGCTATGTGGCACAATGGATACAATGCCAGATCTGAAATCAAGGCTCATCTACCTGAATTATTATTTTTTAATTTTTTATTAAATGCTTTTTATTTACAAAACTTATGCATGGGTAATTTTTCAACATTGACCCTTGCAAAACTTTCTGTTCCAAATATTTCTGTCTCCTCCTCCCCCTCCCTAGATGGTAGTCCAATACATGTTAAATATGTTAAAATAGATGTTAAATCCAATAGATGTGTACATATTTATACAGTTATCTTTCTGCACAAGAAAAATTGATCTAGAAAGAATAAAAACTGAGAAGGAAAATAAAAATGCAAGCAAACATTAACAGAAAACATGAAAATGCTATGTTGCCAGCCACATTCAGTTCCCTAGTCCTCTCTCTGGGTGTATATGGCATTCTTCATCACTGAACAATTGGAACTGGTTTGAATCATGTGTTGTTGAAGAGAGCCATGTTCTTCAGAATTGATCATTGTATAGTCTTATTGTTGCTGTGTATAATGATCTCCTGGTTTTGCTTATTTCCCAAAACATTAGTCTCTCCAGACCTCTCTGAAATCATTGTGTTAGTTGTTTCTTACTGAACAATAATATTCCATGACATTCATATACCATAATTTATTCAGCCATTCTCCAACTGATGGGCATCCACTAAATTTCCAGTTTCTTGCCACTACAAAAAGGGTTGCCACAAACATTTTTGCACATGTGGGTCCAGTTCCCTCCTTTAAGATCTCTTTGCGATATAAGACTAGTAGAAACACTGCTAGGTCAAAGGGTATGCAAGTTTGATAACTTTTTGAGCATAGTTCCAAATTATTCCTAAGAATGTTTGGATCTGTTCACAATTCCACCAACAATGTATCAGTGTCCCACTTTTCCCACATCCCCTCCAACATTCATTCATCATTATATTTTCCTGTCATCTTAGCCAATCTGACAGGTATATAATGGTATCTCATTTGCATTTCTCTGATTAATAGTGATTTGGAGCACCTTTTCATATAACTAGAAATAGTTTCAATTTCTTCATCTGAAAATTGTCTGTTCATGTCCTTTGACCATTTATCAATTGGAGAATGATTTGCATTCTTATAAATTTGAGTTAGTTCTATGTATATTTTAGAAATGAGGACTTTATCAGAAACTGTGAATGTAAAAATGTTTTCCCAGTTTATTGCTTCCTTTCTATCTTGTCCGCATTCATTTTGTTTATCTACCCAAGTTCTAATTTGGCCTCAGAGACTTATTAGTTCAGTAACACATGGCAAGTCTCTTAACCCTGTTTGCTTTGGTTTCTTCATCTGTAAAATAAACCGGAGAAGGAAATGACAGAGTATTCCTTTATCTTTGCCAAGAAAACTCTCCAAATGGGGTCATTATGAATCAGACATGACTGAAACACATGAATGACAACAACAAATAGATACCATAGTTTTGTAGCTCTTTGAACAACTGGATCCAAAGTTTATTGATCTATGGTTTACTAATAGTTTGGAGAAAGCTCTCCAGTGGTATTCAATACACCTCTAAACTTTAAAATTGTTCTCTGCTCAACATTGTTATATGTGAGTTCAGGATGACATGCTTATCATAAATGTTGGTTCGATGGAAGTAGGAGTGATTGAAATTATGATATATAACAAGACCAAAATCCAAAGTGAACTTGACAGACTAGAAGGATGAACCGAATTGAACAATATTAAATTTAAATTCTGTTTTTAAAATGATTTACAGAAGTATAGGAGGATTAAAAATATAAGTACTTCATATGAAAAAGTCTTAAGGCTATTAGTTTATTTTCAAGTTAACTGCACACTTTTCTTTTCAACTTTGGAAATTTTCACTGGCTGTTCACTTGTCTTTTATGTTTTCACTCTTCATCTCTTCGTGCTGACTTCCCTGACTTCCTTCAAGTTCTAGATAAAAACTTGGAACAGGAAGATTTTCCCAATTCCTCTTATTTCTAATACCTTGGCTCCATTAATTATTTCCTAATTATCTTGCAAATAGCTTATTTGTACATAGGTTGCATATTATCTCCTTCATTAGACTATGAACTCCATGTGGGCAAGGTTTGTCTTGTTCTGGTTTTTGTCTGTTTGTTTTTTTATTCTAGCACATAATATAGTGCCTGCTTAATAATTTTTTTTTTAGCTTACTGATTGGTTGATTGTTAATATTGTAAATCTGGAGTATACATTCATTGTATCTCAAAGACTTTAGTACATTAACTATCTAAATTTAAAACTGCAACTAGACTTTTGGAATATGCTTCACATAGTTCTTATGTTTAAAAAAAAAAAAAGAGTAAATAATAGTGCTATGCTTTGTGCTGGCCAGATAGCATATATAATTTACTACTTAGGTCTGAAGACCATGTTTTTTAAATTTTAATAGTATTTTCTTTTTCCATTTACATAAAAAGATATTGTTCAATGTTTTTGTAAGATTTTTAGTTCCAAAATAGTTTTTCTTTCTCCTTCTTTTATTTCCTCCCTCCCTAATACAACAAGCAATCTGATATAGATTATAGATGCACAAATATTTAATAAAACAATTTTTTTCACATGAGTTATGTTAGAAGAGAAAAATCAGGAGAAAAGGGAAAAGCTATGAGATAAAAAACAAAACAAAACAAAATAGTGTGGTTTGATCTTTATTCAGTCTCCATAGTTTTTTCACTGGATGCACTGGATTCCCATCCAGTGTTTAATAGAATTAACTTGGATGACTGTATTGCTGAGAAGAACTAATTCTATCATAGTTGACTATCACACAATCTTTCTGATATTGTGTATAGTGTTTTCCTCTTTACTCAGCATCGGGTCATATAAGTGTGTCCAAGCTTTTCTGAAATCAGCCTGTTCCTGTTCATTAATTCCTACAGAATAATAGTATTCCATTACATTTATATGACAATGTATTCAGCTAATTCACAATTGGTGGTCATCCATTCAATTTTCAAATACTTGCCATCACAAAAAGAGATCCTACAATCATATTTGTATACACAGATCCTTTTCTTTCTTTTTTTTTTTTTATCTCTTTGGGATACAGACCCAGTAGTGATACTGCTGATCAAAGGGTATGCTCAGTTTTATAGCCCTTTGGGCATAGTTCCAAATTGCTTTCCAGAATGGCTGGGTCAGTTCATAACTCCACCAATAATGCGTCAGTGTCTACTTTTCCAAAATCCCTTCAATATCTATCATCTTTTCCTGTAATTTTTGGCAATCTGCTGGGTATAAAGGTGGTACCTGAGGGCCACATTGTAACAGGTAAAAAGCCAAACTGTTTGGAGGGATTCAGTTAGAATGCTGAAAATACTTATATGGTTTATCTTGAAAGAACATATTTTTGGTTCAGGAGGAAGAATAAATTAAAAAAAAAAACTCTCTATCTTGTAAAGAAACAAATTTCTTTTTCCCTGGAGGTACTTAAGAAGAAGCAAGATTTACTTATTGGATATGTAATAAAAATACATTTCTAAGTTATAGGACATTAAACTCAATATTTAGGGTGTTTTGCAATTCTAAGGTTCCAGTTTCATGAGAAATGTATCATGTAACAACAAATATCTACTAAATCAGGGCCATATGAAAACAGAGTACAACAAATGCAAGCACTCAGTTACACAGATTTAGAAGACTAAAACAAAATGGGGATGAATAAGGAACAGCAAGAAACAGGTTTTATGTTATTGAACAAACCAGGTTCCTAGAATTCCTTGGAAGTATTTAACAGAGGCAATAAATTATTTCAGACATTTATCACAGTTAAGAGACTATTATGGGAATAGATGAAGGGAAAAAAAAAGAAAATCCCAATCCTAAAAAGAGTTGAAAAGGATTGAATTTGAAAGTGAGTCCTATGATAAGGGAGAAAATGGGTCACTTAATCTATGCAAATTTGGAGGTTTCATTGTTGTTTTCATTTATCATATGAAGGGAGATTAATGGCATTAATGGGATCTATAAGTACTTCAGGACAGGAAATTATATTGATTTCAAAGGGAAAAATCAAGGAGTAGTGCAAGTTAGTTAGCAATTAAATAAAGGGGAGGGGAATCCCAAGTAATAGGAATGGAAAAGAATTGAAAGTTTCTTTGGTGTTATAGATCAAGTTATGTGGATCCTTCTTACATTACCAAAAACACCCCCAAATCCCAAACAAACAAAAAATCTTGAGACTTTTCTCCCTCTCATACTATTCTTTTCAAGTATTATGTTGAATAACTTATTGAAATTTTATTGAATATTTGTTTTCTCCCGTGAATAACTCAAATGATAGTGCTCAATGATAGTACCTTTTTTATCACTGATATAATCTCAATATTATTAGTAGTCCTAAGGAAAACTAACTGCTGTTTTATTCTTAAATTGTTCTTGGATATAATAAAACCACCTTTATTCTTATGTCATTCTTATGTTATTTTAAGAATAGCTCAACATTATTGAATTCCAGAAAGAATATCACATGAAATATTAGTATCAGATTAATTCATAGTTCTATATAAAGTGACACAATCCTTTTATGAAATATCAGTTAATTTTATTCCTTGACAACTCTTGTGTAGTGAGCAACAGAAGTAACAATTCTTCAAAATGTATAATTCTTTTACTCCTTACCATTAATAGTATTGTTTGCAATTTTATTTTTCTGTTAAAAAATCTGAAGAAAGAGAAGTTTTATAACAATAGCTATAGTTATACTTAATAGCGTATAGTTATACACTTAACTAGAATCTATAATTTTAAATGTGAAACTCCACTTAAAAGCAAAAGGATTTTTAGATTATTATGTATTTTTACAATATAAATTATTACAACAAAAGAATTCATGGCAACTTAGTCAACCCTCAGTCAATTAGAACTTGACATATAGTAATAAGCTCTAATTAAGGAATTAGGAAGACATTTGCTCATTAGAAAGGAAGCCCATTACATTGGATAATTATATCATAAAGAGGTTAAAGTAACAGTGTAATCCAACTGGAAATATATTATTTGCATACCCAAAAGCATATATAATGGACATTTTATATGTTGTGAATATAACATTGTCAAAGCCAATTAAGACATTTAAGAATGATATCCTCAAATTGAAAGGCCTGATGTTCAAAGATTCCACATTTTCTATATATCTTTCTCCTAACAGGAGCTGGAGGATGGTCTCCCTCAGACAGTGATCATTACCAATGGCTGCAGGTTGATTTTGGCAATAGAAAGCAGATCAGTGCCATTGCAACCCAAGGTAGATATAGCAGCTCTGATTGGGTGACCCAGTACCGAATGCTCTACAGTGATACAGGAAGGAACTGGAAACCATATCATCAAGATGGGAATATCTGGGTGAGTCATTGTTATAAAGACAAAATTTAAAATTGGTGAACTAAGAAACTAGACTCTAAAGATTATTAACTGTTTATCTGAAAGCATGATCATTCATTAAAAATTATCTATGAGATGAAATCTATCATGAATTACTGTATTTCTGGATTGAACTTATAGTCATTATTTAAAGCATTTATTTGTTGAGTAATGGCTTAATAACACAATATCTTCAAATTAGTATGGAGATATTTGGAGGATAAGGGTTCCTTATTCAACTATTGTAAAAATGGAATAGTATTTTGGAATACAAAATAAGATATGGGTTATAGCTGGACTCAGCCCATTTATACATGATTCATATTGATATTTTCTTAGAAGCCTTTATCTCTGATATCACATTTGCCAGCTATGTAATTTGGATCTTGATTTCTTGTTAGAGATTCTTTTACTGTAGCATGTTAGACATAGGGTTACAGTATTAAGCAATGAAGTATACTAAGGTTCAGTATAAAGAGGATTGGGCTCTTGTCTGGAGTTAGCCCTTAATTAGCAAGTTATAAGACTTAGATCTTAGTATCTTTTTAGAGCATATGAACTTAATACGATAATATTTTGATTGTATTATCATGAAGCTTATCTGGCCAAGACACTTGGAAAATGTTTTATTACAAACCAACTTTAAGTCATGGTCATTTCTAGAAACAAGAATGGTAATTCTTTCCTGTTTGTGCAGAGTAATCATCTTCTTAAACTTATATAATGCAGAACATCTCAAACAGATATAATTTTAGAAGACAGTAGGCAAAAATAAACCAATAAAACACTATATATGAAGATTAACACAAATTGCTGTGGGGAAAAAAGAGACAAAATAATAAATACTTAGATGACAAACCCAAGTAGGACAGCGACCACAAATGTATGACTTTCTTGAAATAACATGTAACCTAGGGCAAATCATCTCTCCTAACTCTTAAAGGAAAATTTTCTTCCAAGTACATATATACATACATATACTCATACACAATTTTACTGGGAAAACTCATTCATTTCCAAAGCTTCAACTATATACTCTATCCAATTAATTATTCAGATTATGTCTCTATTCCTGATCACTCTTCTGAGCTTTATAATTAAGAACTCCAGTTGTTTTCACGACATCTTCACCTTTGTACTGAATAGACCAGAAGATGACATTAGAAACACCTGGGTTCAAATTCTGCCTCCTAAATTCACTAGCTGGTTGTCACATCATGGACAAATAAGTCTCAACTATACTAACTTACTATGTACTAACTTAACCTCAGGACTATGGTGAGAGCCAGATAATAATAAGTAGTTAAAGTGAATTACAAAATGTAAAGCTCCAATGAGCTTCTAATTATCAGCAATGTTAGCATTGAATCTATTTCCATGCCTAAAACTAGCTTATTATATCCTTCTCAAAACTTTTTCCTTCTCCTGATTTCACCACTTGTCTGTGAAACCAATACTCTCTTAGTCTCTTTCAGTTTTCTCTTCTCTATGTCTCAAGCGAAACCTTTATCCAATTCTGACATTTCCAACTGTATAACATTTTCCCTCTTCATTACCACAAGACTCTTATGAACTGCATTGGCTATTATAATATCCTGAAAATATTTTCCTGCCTTCAGTCTTTCTATTTTCCTATTTATGGTTTATATCACTTTAAAACATTGTGAAGAGGGGGGTTATATTTTCTTCTTTATGAAAAAAATTTTCAGTCTGTCTCTATTGCTTTCCAAGTAAAATTCAGCTTTACATTCAAATACTACCACAATCTCTGTTCCTCTTGCTGTTTAAGACACAGCTCAAGCACCATCTTCTAAGGGAAGCCTTTCCATTATCTGTTCTTTCTAATTATCTTATATCTACTGAAATCTTAATAAAAACAACTTTTTAAAGCAAATTCATTTTTTAACATTATATATATTATTCATATCTTTATAGTAATACATGTAGTCTTCTCCAAGAGATAAATATTTGGGTCCACAGTGCATAGTATCTAGTAGACTACTGACAAACTGATATTATTATTATCCTAAAGAATTTTTTTCTGTTTCACATTCTTAAATCAAACTAGAACACTCTGCTGCCCATTCTTACCTTTCACTTTATTTATATCATTCTTGATACCTACAATTTGTCTTCTCTCACTTCTCTTGATGAAATCCCACCCATTCTACCTCTAAAATAATTCAGTAGTCTTGTTTCAAGGAATATAGCTCTTTTAAAACCACATTTTAATAGAAGTGAATCGGAAACATAATTATTATGTTGCCTTTAAAATACACATGAAGCTTGAAATTAAAGGAAACAACTCCTGATGAAAATGTTTTAATCTTTCCTAATCCAAAAATAATTTAGTGCATTCAAAACTCCCAAACGTGGTGAGCTCATTGATCCCTAAAAATCTCAAGCATTACTTACTGCTAAATTCTTAATGTGTGCTTTCTAATTTCAAAAGCACTTCATAAAAAATAAAACTAAGAATGAAACAATTGCTCTTTATAGAGAAAGTATATACCAAATAGAAAAAAAATTGATTCCTCATTCAAACAGAATGGGATAATGGCAGTGTTTGAAAATACATTGATCTAGGATGTCAATAATAAGAATCTCAGGTCTTATGTAAGATTCTCACTCTTTTAACTTATATGACCTTGAGCAAGTTCCAAATGAAAGATTCATTTTGATCAACATTGAGATTAGGAGTTTGATTAATAATTTAATAACAATCTTAGGTCTCAGAGAATCCAATGATTCCTGAGGGTTTTCAAGTCCTACAACCATCATATCATGTCTCAGGGATTCCAATGATTCCTGAGAGTTTTGAAGTCCAACAATTTTTGATGTCCATGACTCAAATGCCATAACTGCCATGGTCTTTCAGTGGTGGGCACAGTCAGCAATGGAACCACCCAATGTTTCTTGGTCTCCTTTGTTTCAAGGGCCTGCTCAGTCTCTCTCCGATGGACAAGGTGGCTAGATGGCACCCATCTGATTCCTTCTCCACCTATAGAGATGTAAGCAAACCCTCTCCCCCAAGCAGTTAACCTATCTGGTCCCTTTCAATCACCACTTTCTGGGTCTCTCCACATCCCCTGGCGATTATCTAAAGATAGTAGAGCTGGTCGCACTGGACACTGCCCTTCCTGTAGGTTATAAAACCTATCTGCCAGAGCCAGTGCATCTTTGTCAAAAATCAAGAAGTTAATAATATTAAGAGCTAGATTTAGAAGTTCTCTAGGGTTACCTGTGGCTCCCCCTTTCTTTTGTTTTTGGAGGAGCATCTTAATGTCTGTTTCTCCTCTCTACTATTGCCTGTCCTTGAGGATTAAAGGGTATGCCAGTGGTGTGTAAAATCTTATACCGTGCACAAAAGTGTGTAAAATGTTTAGATGTATATGCAAGTCCATTATCCATTTTAATTGCTTGTGGCACACCCATAATTGCAAATGCTTGAATAAGGAATTCAGTGACCACTTTGGCTGTCTCTTTTGCTGCTGGTATTGCAAAAATGAATCCTGAAAAGGTATCTACCACAACATGGATAAAAGATAGGTGACCTTTTAAAAGATTTATAATGGGTCACATTCATTTGATCACATTCATTTGACAAATTTCATTGGATCTCAAACCACAAGAGTTCTTTCTTGGAGGTAGTGTAGGAGCATGGAAAGGAATGCAAGCCGTACAGGCTTTTACTATGCTCCTAGCTTCCTCTCTTGTTATTCCAAATTGTAAACATAAAGCTTGAGCAGCCTGATGATATTTAGAATGAGATTCCTGGGCTTCTTGGAATAAAGGAGTGTTGATCAACACAGTTAGAAGGCTATCTGCCTTTGAATTACCATCAAAAATAGGACCTGGAAGTCCACTATGAGAGTGGACATACAAAATATAAATCTTGCCTGGATGCTTTCTCACTTGCTCTTAAAGTTCCTTCAAGAGCTGATAAATATTAGAGGCTACAAATTTTATTTGGGCTGTGGCAATTCTTTGTACCACACCTACTCAATAGGCCGAATCAGATATTATATTTATATCTCCTGGATAATAAGTAAGAGCTAGAATGATTGCATACAATTCATTCTGCTGAGTGGACTGAAAAGGAGTTCTGATTACTCTCTTTATAGTTAAGTCATGAGACTATATAGTGCAAATATTATGTTTGGATGCATCTGTAAAGATAGTTGGTCCTTTAAGAGGAACTTTAGAAATCTTTTCTTCAAGAATCCATTGTCCATTATGTATTAGTCTGGTTATCTTTAATGGAGACCTGTGTGTAAAATTTGGAGCCATGGCTAATAAAATTTGCCACTCTGGGATGGTTTCACAGCACACATTAATTTGTGTATTTGTATAAAAGGTGTATATCTTGTCAGGTCTTATCCCAGATAATTGTACTGCTCACTTAATGGCCTTTAATAAAATTCTAGCCACAAGCACTGGGCAAGGAGTAAGGCTTTATTGTGGTTGTGCCAGGGGGTTCACCCCACTCTATCACAACTGTCTCTTTGATGAAGGACTGCTGTGGGTGCCTCTTGTGCAGCAAAAACTGATATTTCCAAGGGTTTTTGAGTGAATCTTTCAACCACATTAGATAAAGCCAGTTCAATTGCTCTCAAAGCCTCTTGAGCTTCTTTTGTAAGCTGGCATGGTGAGTTTAAAGCACCGTCTCCCCTTAAAATATCATATAATGGTTGCAATTGATAGGTAGTCAAGCCTAACAATAGACACATCCATTGGCTATCTCTTATCAATTTCTGAAAGTCATTTAAGGTGTTTAGCTTCTCTATTCTTAAGGACAGTTTTTGTATTGCAAGCACTTTAGTGTATATTTCATATCCTAAATATTAAAAAGGAGCATGTCTTTGAATTTTTTCTGGAGCTATGTGAAATTTGTAGTTCCTTAGTGTTTCTATGGCCTTTTGTAGACATGCTTCTAACATTTGTTCCTCATGTACACATCCCTTTATATCATCCATGTAATGTAATAACATTACTTTTGGAAATGCTTTTCTTACTGGAGTAAGAGCAGCAGCAACATACATTTGACACATAGTAGGGCTGTTTTTCATTCCATGTAGAAAAACTGTCAATTCATATCTTTTATAAGGCTCAGCTAAATAAATGCTGGGCACTGAAAAGGCACATCTTTTCATATCCTCCTTATCTAAAGGGATAGAATAGAAACAATCCATAATGCCTATAACCCAAAGAGGCCATTCTCTAGGCAATTGAGTAGGAGATGGAAGCCCAGGTTGAAAAGTTCCCATAGTTTCCATCTGTTCATTTATCTTTCTTTAATCAGTCAACATTCTCCATTTTCCAGATTTCTTTCTTAAAACTTAGGCTTGACCATTTCATCTCCTGAGAGTACGTACTAAACAGTGTCCTTCCATAAACTGATGTGGGAAACTGGGGAATGTATATGATAATATCCCAGTCACTAATACAGGTAAACAATGTATGACATATTACCCAGGAGAAGTAGAAGCAGGTTTACTGATACAGACTCCTAATAAGCAATCTTGTGATAGTTGCCCAGATTCTGACTCCAAGGACTTAGAGAAGGTTATAAGTGTCCTTGGTCAAGTTGTTCCTGTATTATATCTAATAAGGCCTGAATTTTATCGCCCCTTAAGGAATTTTTCAACTATGCAAGGACTAAAAGCTCCTGTTTCCCCTTCAAAAGTCCATCTCAAAGAGGTAGCACTAACTTCAGCTGCTATTGATCCTCCTATGCCAGACATATAGGTGTCTACCTTAATCTTTGGCCAGTGACTGGGCCAATTGGCACCTCTAATGACTGTATGATCTGCACTGGTCTACCAGTCCTTCTAATGGTAGGCCATTTATATAGATAGTGAGCATAAGTTGGTCAGCTGTAACTGCTACAGTCCACAGTGTTCCTAGATTCTGATGGTTGGAGTCAGAATCTGGGCAACTATCACAAGATTGCTTATTAGGAGTCTGTATCAGTAAACCTGCTTCTACTTCTCCTGGGTAATATGTCATACATTGTTTACCTGTATTAGTGACTGGGATATTATCATATACATTCCCCAGTTTCCCACATCAGTTTATGGAAGGACACTGTTTAGTACGTACTCTCAGGAGATGAAATGGTCAAGCCTATTGTGCCTGGAGGCAAGGGATCCATAGGCTGGAGAGGAACAGATTTCACTTCTCCAGGGGTATCTCAATTGTCCCAGATGCATACAACTCTATTCTCCCTAATTGTAATCCCTTTCTCCTATCAGATGGCTTCCTGGCTGATTGGTTATGTCTGGGTACTGGACTTCTAGGCACCCTCTGAGTATACCATGAGCTGCCAACATGCCCAAAGTGTTTTTTGCTTGGGGCCCTGGAGCTGGGCCCTTCATCCCATTTCTGAAGCCCAAGGGAAGCCTCTGTTGCATTTTGGACATGGGGTATTTGGCCTTGTTTTCCCACCATGTCTTCTCATTCTGTCTCTATGCCAATATTGAGCTTTCAGATGCCCTACTTTACCCACATTGAAAGCATTGACAAGTCTCTGGAAGTCCCTTGCCAGAAGGGACTCTGTCTTCCCATGTTCGGATCTTGGGAAGTCTGCCTCATAGCCTGCCTATAAAAGGCATTTGTGCCCACTGTGGCACAGCATCTTATGATCTCATCTAAAGGAGCATCCTTGTGTAGTCCTAGTATAATTCTTCTACAAATCTCATTAGCATTTTCTTTAGCAATTTGCCTTATCAAAATGTATGTTACTGTATTTCACCATTAGTTTGTATGATAGCTGTCTGCAAACGTCCCACAAAGTCAGCAAAGGGTTCATTTGGCCTTTGTGTTATTTTTGTGAAGGCCCCACCCTTGTCATCTTTATTGTGGAGAGAAGCCCACAATTTGCTCATATGCTGCTATAGAATAATTAATCTGTACTGCGACATCTGCATAAGGACCTACACCTGTTAGTAGGTCATAGATGATTGCAGCATGAACTCCATTTTGACTATTTTGTTGGGCTTGTATCCTACATATCTCACTGTATTCAGAAAGCTACAAGTTTTGTCCAGGTTTTAAGCATATCCTTGCTATAGATTTCTAATCATTAGGGGTTAAGATTTCATAAGCCAAATTCTGTAATAACATCTTAACATAAGCTTAAGTAGTCCCATAAAGAGTGCAAGCCTTTTTTAGGTCTTTGAGGATTTCTATATCAAAAAGAGCATATTTTCTACTTTCTTGACCTGAAGTGTTAAACTGTTGAATCACAGGAAAAATGTGCTATTGTAACTCATTTACATCTTTCCCATCTTCTGTGACTTTGAGTAGTGCCTTTTGCAATCTACTCATAGGAGGAGGTGGTTGCTGGGGGGGAGGTGCTGGTGGTATCACTGCCCTCCCACTACTCCTCCTCCCTCTATCCCAGAAGGTGGAGTTGATGGGGTTGTGTCAATTATCTGCTCCATAGACAGGGTTGAAGCTGCCTGGTGAGATGAAAAATCACCATGCCCTTGAACCTCACTTAAATCTCCATGCCCTGTGGGGATATGGTCATTAAACTGTTCTTTGTCTTCCTGTTTTTCCTCACACTTCCTCATCTGGCTGTTCCTAGAACTTTTCTTTTTTCTATAACTTGCAGGATTCTTTAAGGCCAACTTTATTATGTTGTATATATAAAATGCTTTGATGGAAATTGAACGAGGATCTTTATCATTGTAATATTCACATAGCTGGTGTCCTACAAGTTTCCAATTGTCTGGCATAATTTGTTCTTCCTCTAAGAACTAAAGGGACATGCATTCTAATGTATCCAAGAATCTAGTGATCTGTTCCCAAGTTATAATTAAGCCTTGTCCCTTGATCAAATTAAGCATGCTTTCTGTAGTGCCCATTTGGGGCAGGGGTGGGAGTGGGGCTGCCCCATTTCAGCCAGAAATGGTTACTAGTTTAGCTCTTAACAAAGTAAGTTCCCTGTTTGTCTATTAAAATACTCACCCAATTTCCTGGTCACTGGGATCTTCTTCAGTGAAAGTAGGGTCTTTGGTTCCACATTAGCCACCAAATGTGATGATTGCATTAGCACCCTAGATACTTTAAAATCAGCCAGAGTCAGGATAAGCAAAAGTCCTTGATCTTTATTCTTTATCAAAGGGAGAGGAGAGAGCCTCGAAACAGGAATCTCCTCTTTCTTCTACTGCCCAGGAGTCACCATCCTTTGCCCTATTTCACCCTTTTTCCCTCCTCCCAGTCTCCCTATACACCAATTGATCAAGCCAGCACAGAATGGTGGGGCAGGCCATTTTCCAAGTAAATGCTAATAGAGTATTGTCTAATTGGTAATTAACCTTAAGTGCTTGCTTATCCAAACCTCAGTGCATGAACTCAAGAGTTTCAGCCCTTTACAAATTTTTATTATATGTAATGGGAAGGGGGTAATTGACAATGCATTGCCAAATGAAAATAGATTATATTCTCCAGGGTGAGTTCCAAAAATACATCTTTTAAGATGCTTCTGAATTGATATGTCTTGACCTATGTTTTGAAGAAGTTGTCAGCCTTTTCCTTCTCATTGGATAATATGTTTTCAGAAGAACAAATCCACAGTTCACTGATTAATTCATTCATCAAACATTAAATGCTCATTCCGCTCAAAGTAATGCATTAGGTGATAAGTATATAAAAGTGAAAAGACATAGTTATAGATCTCCTTTTTCTCTCCCTATATATGTTTATACATATTAGCATATACACGAATACATCTATATATAATATGTATATGTGCATATATATGCATATACATACATATTTATAATAACTGTACTGAATTGATTGTTTAAAAGAAATAAGCCCATAATTTCATAGACTCATCACTTTAAAAGATTGTAAAACTAGTCTGATATACTATATTAACAAAGGACTAAGCCCTCATCATCTGAATGATTAAATGTGTTATGATTTCAAAAAATATCAAATTTCATAATTTGTAAAAAAAAAAATGAATCATAAGTGACTCCCAAATTAAACTCTTGAAGTAGTTCATATATTTCACACTCAAAACTTTGCATAGTTGAAACTACTTTAATATTTAAAACTCCTTTTACTTCTATAACTACAGTTGCAATAACAGGAATAGCTAAACTTCTCCATTCATCTTCTCTATATATTCTTCTCAGTTGAAGAAATAAAATAAATTAAGATTGGCCAAACGGCCCCAAGAGATTATCCAAGTTATAGTTTCAGTATCCTAAATGTGAAATTCTTTGATTAAATTGATTCATTAACAGCAAGCCTAAGTATTTTATTATCACAAAAAAACTAAGTATTTTATTATTTTATTATCTTGTTCAGAACAAGGAAATATTCTATGTATTTCATTATTTAGAATCCATTACAAACTACATTTCAAGATTATATTTTTCTTAGCTATTGCTTTTACCTTTATTAGAAATTCAGTTGGATTTGGATCATAGATATTTGGAATGAACATATGAGATTAGAGGATTAATATAACATTCTCATACTGTAAACTTTATTGTGTACTGGTAGAAAATAATACAATTACCATTTAATTTATACTTTAATATATTTAACATGTATTGGTCATCCTGCCACCTAGGGGTGGGGGTGGGGAGAAGGAGGGGAAAAATTGGAACAAAAGATTTGGCAATTGTCAATGCTGTAAAATTATCTATGCATATAACTTGCAAATAAAAAGCTATTAAATTTTTTTAAAAAGAGAGAAATTAAAAAAATCATTAAAAAAAGGAAAATAATACAATTATCTCTGGTTGGAGAATTGTTTTCCATATTTTCAACTAAATGGCTAGTAGGAAAAAAAAAAAAAAAAACAACAGCAAACCATTTTCCAGCATTACAATTGAGTAGCAATACTCTGTTGGAGGTTAAACTTTTAAATGCTCATTATTCCAAACAATAAAATGGAGAAAAATATTTATTGATGATGATGATGATGATGATATATTCAGATAATAATTGTGATTCATGAGGACTTATTGAAGTTTAACTCTTTCAATGTTATTTTAAGAAAACGGACATCATACATAAACTTTTGTCACTTTTCAACAAATTTGGACTCAATATCTTGGCTACCTGTCTCTTCATTAGCAAATTTACTTGTGGACTTTCTGTAAGTATAATCTAAAGGATACTTCATTTTGGTCATACCTGTTGTTTACTGTTTTTGGTTTTAAGTATTTCTTCTTAACTTCAGCTTATTAACCTGAATTATTAACCTGATTAACATCTAGTTTATTATTTTTTTTAAGTTTCTATATGTAACTGAAGGCAGATATATGTGAGATATATCAAAGCAGTAGAGACATAGTGACCAAATGTCAGATGCACTTTCGAAGAATGTTTTTGTTTCCCCAAGTATAAAAGTATAATGAATGCATGTATCACTTAGGGAAGTGGTTTAGAGCTGTTCAGGAGTCACATAACATAGTCACAAGTAACATAGTGATAGATTAACCAAAAATAGTTACTTATAATAAAAGTGACAATATACCAAATAAGTCAGATTGCTTAAGCTTTCCAATTATTTGCAGTAGATTCACTGAATAATCAGGTAATTAAAAGCCTCTGTCATTGAATAATTATTGATTTCACATTTCAGGAAAACCAATTCTCTTAAATAAAATAGGTTATTTTTTATCATATTTTGAAATAAAGGTATATACCCATTTCTGATGATTCCTTTTAAATTTATTATCTTACATAATTTTTCCATTTCACTATGGAATCTAACATACTTATTCTCATTAATCCCAATTTTTCCCCTCCTATTTTGTACAAATAGTCATTGTTCTTTGAAAGATTTTAACTAAAGGTGAAAAATAGGTTTTTTAAAAAAACCTACTCATGTTTCATTAATAATTATTATACATAATTAATAATCATTATGTGAATTTAGTATATTTCACATTGGGTTTCAAATATATGTTCTACAACTACCTTCTAGGAAATGGGGAGGGAGAGGTCACTGCTAAATCATATAAAGGAAAAGCTATTTTCAAGGTGAATTCTAAATAAGCTTCCTATTTCTGTGAAATAGATTTTCTGTTTCTTCCCCTCTTGGGCTGTGTGATATTTTTAAAGTCTCATGAATTTTAATAAGTTGAGTGGACATTCCATATTCTTTTCTGTATATTATAATACCTAGACTAGTGAATTTTGATCACCATTCTTAAATGCACATCTGTATTTAAAGATTCTCATTTTAAGAGGTCATAATTTTTCTCTACATGTCAGTCTGTTGAGTTACTCAATATTCTGTATACACATGGCCATTCAAACACAGTATGATGATGTGTTTAATATTTTCTCCTTTCCCCCCAAAAAAATGGTTGATAAAAGAGGATGCTATTAATCATCTTGACTATAATGTAGACATGCACTATTGGGGTAAAGCTAAATATGACCTTTTGTGATTGAATTTTTTTCCAGAATGTGAAGTAGTACTATACTAATCTTTATCTCCTTAAGTGCCTTTTCTGCTTTAGGAATATACAAGGGTCTCTGTAATTGTTTTAATTTGTAAAATTGTGCATTAAATTGAAGAGATCCTTGAATTGTTATCTTCTCTTGTCAGCATAATTGTGATGTTTCATTTTTCTTCTTTTTCATCAGTCTCATGAGGTTGCTCTTTATTTTGACTGGTTAAGTAATTGTGACTATGGAATAGATGAGATTGTTTAAAGCTGAATCGAACTATATAAATTAAATTGATAGATGAAAGAAGAGAGTTTTTGTAAAGGCATTCTTGCTTTTAAAGGTATTTTTGGATTTAAGATTGAGCATGTATGTGATGTAGTAAATAGAATTTTGGATTTAGAGTCAGGATGACTTAAGTTTGAATTCTGCCTTAGAAAATGAACATGTCTACTACCCTAGACAAGTCACTTAATTTCCCTTGGATTTAGTTTCCTCATCTGTAAAATGAAAACTTTTGAGTTAATAATTTCTAAGTTTTCTTCTAGCTTTAATATATATGATCTTTTGATTTGTTTGAGCTGATATTTGTATTTTGAAAAGATTTCAAGAAAGATCATTCACTAATGAATTTTAACATAGTAGCATAACTTTAGATAGCTTTGTATAGTTAAGATGACTATAGTAGCTGAGAAGACATTTTTTTTTTTTTTTGGATTTAAATGCATTAGCATAAAGAAGTTACTTTTGAAGACTGCCAACTACCTTTCTGAAGTAGTCTATATTTTGTTCTACCATTGGAAATTCAAATTATCCAAGAAATTCCTCTTCTTTGAAATAAGAATTGGGGGGGGGGGGCAGAGCCAAGATGGCAGAGAAGGCACATGTGACTTTTTAAGCTCCTCTCATCCCCTCAACCAACTATTAAATTCAGCCTCAAAAATAGCTCTTCACTGCTAAAATTCATGAAGATTAGAAGCACTACAACTTACCAGCTGAAGATAATCTGGAAGATCACCAGGAAAGGTTTATACTGAGGGATAAGGACTAGCGCAGGTAGCGAGAGACTAGCATCCTGAGCAGACTAGGGGCAGGGGTGATCTCTGTGGCTAGAGAAGCTATAGAGATGAGTCTGCTATAGGCTAACTGCTCTGCTTTGATTACAAAGTAGTAAACTGGCAGAGAAATTAAAGCCTAAAATAGAGGGTACTCTAAAAAATGCCAGAACCTAACAAGATCTGGCTTTAACAACCCAAACCCAGAAGTGACTCAGGCAGACCGTAACACAATCCTGCAGTCACATCCTACAGTTCTGGGCTTTTGCACCAGCAGCTATAAATCTGCATGGCAGTAGGGCACAGCCTGGGGCAGTCTCTAATCTACACAGAGGAGGGTCTCAGCCTGGGGCAATAGAATTGCTTCCCGGGGCAGAGACATGTCAGGTCCATGCAGGGCCATTCACTGCTCAGCTGCTAACACCCACAACCCCAGAGCAGGATTTGGCTTGGAGCAGTGAAACTTTCACTGCCCTGCTTCTAGCCCTAGGGCAATCCTTAACTCACACAGCTGGGATTCTTTGCAGGGCACTTTCCCAGCTTGTTCCTACAGACCTGAGTAACATCCGGGTGGGGAACTTTTTCCCAGAACACTCTAGTACCTCACTGCTTTTTGTAGCTGGCTGGCAAGGCAGCTAATCATCCATACACCTATCACTGCTCTGCAGAGGAAGCTGGTAACCTCCTAGCCCTGAAGACAGACTCTACAGGCTTTAAAAAAATGAGTAAAAAAATCAAAAGGATGATCGATAGTTTCTATACAGAAAGAGAACAGCTTTTCAACCCTGAAGAGACTAATAGCAGACAGTCTCCAGACAATTGTTGGTCCCCAATACAAAAGGCTCTCCTAGAAGAGATTATTAAAAACCTTAAAAGAGAACTAGAAGAAAAAATGGGGAAAGGAAAGAGAAGCTATGCAAGAGAGCAACAACTTCCTAAAATGTGAATTGGAAAAGGTAAAAAACTCCCAAGAAGTGCAGGGAAACAGAATTTGTGAATTGGAAAAAGAAAATAACTCATTAAAAAATTAGTGAAATGGAAAAAAATTCCATAGAGCAAAACAACTCATTTAAAAACTCAATTGGACATATAAAAAAAAAAAAGTAAAAAAAAGCTAATGAAGAAAATAACTCACTAAAAATCAGAACTGAACAAATAGAAATGACTGGTTCATTGAGACAACAAGAATCAGTCAAGCAAAACTATGTCAAGCAAAAAAGTCAACAAATGAAAGATTGGGAAAAAAATGTCCAATATATACTTAGAAAAACAACAGGCATGGAAAATAGATCTAGGAGAGATAACCTGAGGATCATTGGACTACCCAAAAATTATGATGAAAAAAAGAGCCCATGTTGGAATCTTTACAAACTGCTAACTAATTAGAGTTGATCTGATCTTTCAAGAAGATGTTTTGGGCCAGAACCTGAAACAAGGTACTAAGTAGAACTAATTAGTACAATGCTTATGTTTACACCTTTACTCATTGGAGTTCACAAGTATGCCAGCTTCACAAAGTAAATTTTATAACTTGTGAGTTCACACCTCCCTTGAAGCTCTTTGGGCCAGAGAGCACTATGGGAGAAAACCTATAATCCCATTCTCTCAGAAGGCTCAGATATAAGGCCAGTGAAGAGAGAGCTATTCGAGAATATATTCCATTTGCTGGCTGATCGCAGAAGAGAGTTCAGCTACATTGGAGAGGAGCACTCTGGTTCAGACACAGAGCACTTTGGGAGATTTCAGCGGAATTACACCAGAAGCCCTCTCTCCGAGGCAAGGAGAATATTTTCCATTTGGCTGGCTGGTGGCAGAAGAAGAGTTTTCAGAGGATAAAGCTACGAGTGGAGAGTTCAGTGGACAACCAGATTCATCTTCATCTCACACCACTGTAGTTGGTGGCTGGGCTCCTGCACTTCTCCCACTGAGACCAAGCTGGTCTGAAAGACTCACCAGAAAGCTAGCCGAGCCCCAAGTGAAGGAGACAAGAGATTCATTCTATCTCTGTGCTGGTTGGAGGCTGAAGAAAGCAGAGGCAGAGGCTGAAGGACAGAACCTTTAGATTTGGAGATATTTGGAGGGCTCTAAGCTAAACCGGCTGTGTTTTGAGAAGAATAAGAACTCTAACATTTGAACTCCAACAAGCCCAGGTACTATTTTACAGGAAATCATCAAAGAGAACTGCCCAGAAGTAATAGAACCAGAAGGTAAAATAGGCACTGAAAGAATTCATCGAACACCTTCTGAAAAAGACCCTAAAATAAAGACTCCAAGGAATATTGTGGCTAAATTTCAGAATTTTCAGACCAAAGAAAAATATTACAATCAGCCAGGAAAAAAACAGTTCAAATACCGAGGTGCCACAATAAGGGTCACTGAAGATGTGGCTGCCTTAACATTAAAGGATCGAAGGGTCTGGAACCTGATATTCCTAAAGGCAAAACAACTTGGAATGCAGCCAAGAATAAACTACTCAGCTAAGCTGAGCATATTTTTCCCATGGAAGAAGATGGACATTTAATGAAACAGAGGAATTCCATTTGTTTCTAAGGAAAAAACCAGACTTAAACAAAAAAATTAATCTCCAACAACAGGACTCAAGAGAAGTAGAAAAAGGTAAAAGGAACTCTTGAGAACTGTATGTGTGTTGTGGGTATGCATAAAAACCACATGTATAATTTGATTTTACCGATAAAACATAAAAAAGGGAAGTAGAAATGGAAAGGGGATAGTGTCAGAAAAAGGAAAATCGGGAGATAAAAAGAGGGAAACTATATCCCATGATGAGGCAAAGGAAACCTATCATATCTGAGGGAACTTAGAGAGGGGGAGGAACATTGTGTGAATCCTACTGTCATCAGAGTTGGCTCAAAGAGGAAATAATTGACTTTTGTTTTACAGAGAATATTCTCTCACCTCATTAAAAAGTGGGAGAGGAAAAGGGAAAAGGAAAAAGAGTAATAAGGGAAGGGTACAAGAAAGGGGAAGGGATTCAAAGGGAGGAGAGAGGGATCCTAAAGAGGGAGAAATGTGTGACGCAAGTGGGACCAATAAGCTTAATACTAGGGAAGGGCAAGAAAAAGAAAAGCATAATCTGGGATATTAGGATGGCAGGAAATACAGAATTATTAATTTTAACCATAAATGTAAATGGGATGAACTCTCCCATAAAGAGGAGGTGGATAGCAGACTGGATCAAAAGTCAGAACCCTACAATCTGTTGTTTTCAGGAAACACATTTAAAACAAGGAGATACATACAGAGTAAAGGTAAAAGGCTGAAGCAGAATCTATTATGCTTCAGGTGAAGTCAAAAAAGCCGGGGTAGCCATCCTTATCTCAGATCAAGCAAAAGCAAAAATTGATCTAATTAAAGAAATAAGGAAGGAAACTATATCTTGCTAAAGGGTACTATAAACAATGAAGCAATATCAATATTAAACATATATGCACCAAGTGGTATAGCATCTAACTTGCTAAAGGAGAAGTTAAGAGAGGTGCGAGAAGAAATAGATAGCAAAACTATAATCAATCTTGCACTCTCAGAATTAGATAAATCAAACCACAAAACAAATAAGAAAGAAATTAAAGAGGTAAATAAAATATTAGAAAAATTAGGTATGATAGATCTTTGGAGAAAACTGAATGGTGACAGAAAGGAGTATACTTTCTTCACAGCAGTTCATGGAACCTACACAAAAATTGACCATATTTTAGGACATAAAGACTTCAAAATTAAATGCAGGAAGGCAGAAATAGTAAATGCTTTCTTTTCAGATCATGATGCAATAAAAAGTGCATTCAACAAAAAGTTAGGTGTAAACAGACCAAAAAGTAATTGGAAACTAAATAATCTCATCTTAAAGAATGATTGGGTGAAACAGCAAATTATAGACACAATTAATAATTTCACTCAAGATAATGACAACGATGAGACATCATACCAAAATTTGTAGTATGCAGCCAAAGTGGAAATAAGGGGAAATTTTATATCCTTAGAGGCTTACTTGAATAAAATAGAGAAAGAGAAGATCAATGAATTGAACTTGCAACTTAAAAAGCTAGAAAAAGACCAAATCAAAAACCCCCAATCAATTACTTAACTTGAAATTCTAAAATTAAAAGGAAAAATTAGTAATATTGAAAGTAAAAAAAAAATAGAAAACTATTGAACTAATAAATAAAACTAAGAATTGGTTTTATGAAAAAAATCAATAAAATTGATAAACCTTTGGTAAATCTCATTAGAAAAAGGAGAGCAATAAATCAAATTAGTAGTCTTAAAAATGAAAAGGGAGAACTCTCCACCAAAGAAGAGGAAATTAAAGAAATAATAAGGGGTTAATTTGCCCAACTTTATGCCAATAAATTTGATAACTTAAGTGAAATGGATGACTACCTCCAAAAATATAGGTTTCCCAGATTAACAGAGGAGGAAATAAATTGCTTAAATAGTCCCATTTCAGAAAAAGAATAGAACAAGCTATTAATTAACTCCCTAAAAAAAATCACCAGGACCAGATGGATTTACATGTGAATTCTACCAAATATTTTAAGAACAATTAGCCCCAATGCTTTATAAACTTTTTGAAAAAATAGGGAATGAAGGAGTCCTACAAACGTCCTTTTATGACACAGACATGGTACTGATACCTAAATCAGGTAGGTTGAAAACTGAGAAAGAAAATTATAGACCAATCTCCCCAATGAATATTGATGCTAAAATCTTAAATAAGATATTAGTAAAAAAGACTACAGAAAATCATCCCCAGGATAATACACCATGTTCAAATAGGATTTATGCCAGGAATGCAGGGCTGGTTCGATATTAGGAAAACTATCAGTATAATTGGCCATATTAATAATCAAATTAACAAAAAACCTATGATCATCTCAATAGATGCAGAAAAAGCATTTGATAAAATCCAATATCCATTCCTATTAAAAACACTTAATAGTATAGAAATAAATGGACTTTTTCCTTAAAATAATCAGTAGCATCTATTTAAAACCATCAGTAAACATCATATGGGGACAAAGTGCAACCATTTCCAAGAAGATCAGGAGTGAAACAAGGTTGCCCACTATCACCATTATTTAATATTGTATTAGAAATGCTAGCTTTGGCAATAAGAGTTGAGAAAGAGATTAAAGGAATAAGAATAGGCAATGAAGAAACCAAATTATCACTCTTTGCTAAAGATATGATGGTACACTTAGAAAACTCCAGAGATTCTACTAAAAAGCTATTAGAAATAATTCATAATTCTAGCAAAGTTGCAGGATACAAAATAAACCCACATAAGGCATCAGCATTATTATATATAACTAACAAAACCCAACAGTTAGAATTACAGAGAGAAATTCCATTTAAAGTAACTATTGATTGCATAAAATATTTAGGAATCTATCTGCCAAGGGGAAATCAGAAACTTTATGAGCAAAACTACAAAACACTTTCCACACAAAATAAATGTGATCTAACCAACTGGAAAAATATTAAATGCTCTTGGATTGGGCAAGCAAATATAATAAACATGATGATACTACCTAAAGTAATCTATTTATTTAGTGCTATACCAATCAGACTCCCAAAAAACTATTTTAATGCCCTAGAAAACATAACAGCAAAGTTCATATGGAAAAACAAAAGGTCAAGAATTTCAAGGGAATTAATGAAAAAAAAATCAAATGAAGGTGGCCTACCTGTACCAGATCTAAAATTATATTATAAAGCTGTGGTTACCAAAACCATCTGGTATTGGCTAAGAAATAGACTAGTTGATCAATGGAATATGTTAGGTTCAAAAGACAAAGCAGCCAAAAACTTTACTAATCTAGTGTTTGACAAACCCAAAGACCCCGGTTTTGGGATAAGAATTCATTATTTGACAAATATTGCTGGGAAACTTGGAAATCAGTGTGGCAGAAACTAGGCATTGATTGACACTTAACACCATACACCAAGATAAAAGTCAAAAATGGATTCATGACCTACGCATAAAGAATGAGATTATAAATAAATTGGAAGAGCATAGGATAGTTTACCTCTCAGACCTGTGGAAGAAAAAGGAATTTATGACCAAAGAAGAACTAGAGATCATTATTGATTACAAAATAGAAAATTTTGATTATATCAAATTGAAAAGTTTTTGTGCAAGTAAAACTAATACAGACAAGATTAGAAGGAAAACAATAAAGTGGGAAAACATTTTTACAGTCAAAGGTTCTGATAAAGGCCTCATTTCCAAAATATATAATTGACTCTAATTTATAAAAAAATCAAGCCATTCTCCAATTGATAAATGGTCGAAGGATAGGAACAGAATATTCTCAGATGAAGAAATTGAAACTATTTCTAGCCATATGAAAATATGCTCCAAGTCATTATTAATCAGAGAAATGCACATTAAGACAACTCTGAGATACCACTACACACCTGTCAGATTGGCTAGAATGACAGAGAAAGATAATGTCGAATGTTGGAGGGAATGTGGGAAAACAGGGACACTAATCCATTGTTGGTGGAATTGTGAACACATCCAGCCATTCTGGAGAGCAATTTGGAACTATGCTCAAAAAGTTATCAAACTGTGCATACCTTTTGATCCAGCAGTGTTTCTCTACTGGGCTTATACCCCAAAGAGATACTAAAAAATGGAAAAGGATCTATATGTACCAAATTATTTGTGGCAGCACTGTTTATAGTGGCTAGAAGCTGGAAAATGAATGGATGCACATCAATTGAGAATGGTTGAGTAAATTGTAGTATATGAACTTTATGGAATATTATTGTTCTGTAAGAAATGACCAGCAGGATGAATACAGAGAGAACTGGCGAGACTTACATTAACTGATGCTAAGTGAAATGAGCAGAACCAGGAGATCATTATATACCTCAACAACGATACTGTATGAGGATGTATTCTGATGGAAGTAGATTTCTTTAACAAAGAGAACTAACTCAGTTTCAATTGATCAAGGATGGACAGAAGCTGCTATAATCAAAGAAAGAACACTGGGAAATGAATATAAACTACTTGCATTTTTGTTTTTCTTTCCAGGTTATTTATACCTTCTGAATCCATTTCTCCCTGTGCAACAAGAGAACTGTTCGGTTCTGCACACATGTATTGTATCTAGGCTATGTAGTGACATATTTAATATGTATAGGACTGCTTGCCATCTGGGGGAGGAGGTGAAGGGAAAGAGGGGAAAAAATGGAACAGAAGTGAGTGCAAGGAATAATGTTGTAAAAAAAATCACACAGGCATGGGTTCTGTCAATAAAAAGTTATTAAAAAAAAGAAGAATTGTAGATAGATTATTATAATTGTTCTCCTTAGTTTGCAATATCTGTGTTATATGTTCAAGTGTAATTTAGCATATTAATTTTTCTTTAGGTAATCTGAATCATGGTTACCTCAGAGACTTCACTGGGCTCTGTACCTTATTCTAAATACTAGAACAAGCCAAATGGTGTAGCTGGAAGCTGGAATGTTGTCTATGTACACTTTATGTAGGAGTATGCTGGAATCAGCATGAAGAAAGTGCCAAGATCTGGTTAGTAAATTTTCAGTATCAGCATTTATGTCTCAGAAATCAGAAAACAGTAAAAACCGAGGCTTAATTGGTTCATTTTTGACTGTCTATACATGAGAAACTGATGGAGAAAATGTTTGTAATGGTTAGCTTAAAAGTTTGGCACATTTTTTTGGAAGTCAGTTGTTCATTTGCCAAAAATACCTCCCTGTACGGAAAAAAAATATTTGGAGCAGTGAATGTAGGTTTCATGTCTGGTTTAATAATTTGCACAACTATTGTGTTTTCAGAATAAAGAGTTTAAATAAATCACTTTTAAACTATTTTATTTTTCTATGATTTCCTAGGCAAATTGAGAAAAATATTCTCAAAATGCATAAGCAAATCATCTAGTCTTTCAGTGACCCAAGTAACTCTCTAAAATATTACAATACAAGACAATCATTTCTCTCATTTGGTTCCAATTTCTTTGAGATATAAGATGAGATATAAATATTGATATAGACTGGTATAGACTGTAAAAGTACAGTGTCAGATAAAACTTCAGTGTCATGGGAAGCTGGACATTGCTAAAGCAACATAATTTTTTGTCACAAATCATAGAGATAATTACAGAGACTAAAGTTATATAGCACTTGTTTCACTTAATGATCAATTAGAACTAAGAGAATGCTGTATGCAACAAGAAAATTATGGGAAGATCAATTCTCATGGACAGAGCTCTTTTCAACAATGAGGTGATTCAAGCCAATTCCCATAGATTTGTGGTGGAGAGAAGCCTCTATATCCAGAGAGAGGACTGTCAGGACAGAATGTGGATTATAACATAATAGTTGCATCTTTTATTGTTGTTTTCTTGCTTGTTTGTTTTCTTTCTCCTTTTTTCTCCCCCTTTGATCTGATTTTTCTTGTGCAGCATGATAAATGTGCAACACATACACATATGAATTGTACACGTTTAGCATATATGAGAAGAGATAAAAGGAAGGAAGGAAAAATTTTGGAACACAATGTTTTGCAAACATGATTGTTGAAAACTAGCTTTGCATATATTTTGATAATTAAAAAAACTATTATTTTTTAAAAAATATCATCTAGTTCAAACATTGTATTTTAAATAAAACAGGGATCTTGAAATATGAAATGGATTTCCCACAGTCATTATGCTAGCAATTGCAAATTCAAAAAAATTTGGTCTTCTTAGACTTTTGCTACCATTTTAATTTATCTAGCCTTGTTTCCATCTCTTAAGTGTGGCCACTTATTTTCTTCAAATAGTTATGAGGAACATTTTTTCCATAAAGAACATAGATTTCTCCTAGATTCATGTCAGTTACTACTGCCAATAGTTATCAGTATACTCATCATTGAAGTGATTTGTGCTCAATCTGTACACAGTTCCTTCTCTCTGTAGAAATCAAAGTCATTGATAGTGGGAGCTGAAGGGGTGGAAAGAACTTTGAAACAGCACAAAATAACTCCCATTCAACACACATTTAATAAGCATTTACTCTAGTAAATTGAATCAAAATTGTTAGCTCAGTGTCTATTAAGCACTATGTTGAAAAGCAGGAGAACCTATCAGATCTTTAAAAAAGGGAGAAATTTACGGCCAAAGAAAAACTACAGAATGTTATGAAATGCAAGATAGACAACTTTGACTAGACCAAATTAAAAAGGTTTTGCACAAATAAAACCTATACAACCAAAATTAGAAGGGAAACAGATAACTGGGGAAAATTTTTACAATCAGTACTTCTGATAAAGGCCTCATTTCTAAAATATATAAAGAACCTTGTCAACTTTATAAGAATACAAATCATTCCCAATTGATAAATTGTCAAAGGATATGAATGGACAATTTTCTTTTTTTTTTTTATATAAATTTTATTTTATTTAATAATAACTTCGCATTGACAGAATCCATGCCAGGATAATTTCTACACGACATTATCCCTTGCAATCACTTATGTTTCGTTTTTTCCCCTCCCTCCCTCCCCCCCCCCCCAGGATGGCAAGCAGTCCTATATATGCTAAACATGTTGCAGTATATCCTAGATACAATACATATTTGCAGAACCGAACAGTTCTCTTGTTGCACAGGGAGAATTGGATTCAGAAGGTAAAAATAACTCGGGAAGAAAATCAAAAATGCAAATAGTTCACATTCATTTCCCAGTATTCCTTCTTTGGGTGTAGCTGTTTCTGTCCATCATTTCTCCAATGAAACTCAGTTAAGTCTCTTTGTCAGAGAAATCCACTTCCATCAGAATACATCCTCATACAATATCGTTGTCAAAGTGTATAATGATCTCCTGGTTCTGCTCATCTCACTTAGCATCAGTCCATGTAGGTCTCTCCAAGCCTCTCTGTATTCATCCTGCTGGTCATTCCTTACAGAGCAATAATATTCCATAACATTCATATACCACAATTTACCCAGCCATTCTCCAATTGATGGGCATCCTGAATGGACAATTTTCAAGTGAAAAAACTATCAATAGTCATATGAAAAAATATGCTTCAATTGATTAGAGAAATGCACCTTAATGATCACCTATGACAGACCTGGTTCTTCTCATCAGCTTAATGATCCAAGGCAAACTCAATAAATGTTGGATGAAAAACTATGTCCTCATCTGGAGAGAGAACTATGGAGACTGTAGCTCAACATGTACTTTATTTTTCTTCTGTTTTTTTCTCATGGTTTTTCCTCTGATTTTCTTTCCCAATAAGATACATGAGGAAATATGTAAAAAATGAATGTATATGTATAACCGATATTGATTTTTATGTATAACAAGGGAAATAAAATTTTGGAGAAAAACATGTAGGGGAAGAGAATTAACATATTCTTAACTTCAAAGTGCTAACATTCTGACAGTTATACAGACACCTACAAAAACACTAAGCCTCTAACCTAGTAGATATTCCCCAAAATGTAGAGTATTCCCACTGCCATCTGTGCATATACTTTTGCTAATGGACTAGAGCAAGTCTATGTTGATTTTGAGAATTAGAATCAGAATACCAAAATGTCCTGGCAAATATTTTTTCTTTGTTGTAATTAATCTACTTTTATTATAATCTCTAATGCGATTATCACCCCTGATACACCTCTAAAAAAAAGTGAAAACAACTAGTTTCATTAGGTATTCTTCCCAGTGTCTTTTGGAAATAAGTTTGGAACTGTTTCCCCACATTTTAGATGACAAAAGAATTGTGTCCAGTGTAGATTACAAATTCCTGTTCTACTATTATACAGAAGCCTGGTGAAACCTCAATTTTGTATTCTGTGCACTCAATGACTATCCTGGTTCTGTATTTTTCATCTTTGTTACAGTATACAAATTGGAAATAGAGCTGTTTATGATATCCTTGAGGTGTTGGGAAAGATTTTAAATCTATTTCAAAGTTATCCACAGTATTTGCATCCAATCTGGCAAAAATAAATATTTGATAATAGATCCAAATAAAACAAAGGAGGAAAAAAAGTCCCTTTTTCTTGTTGGTATTCTATCATTTCTCACTTAAAAATCCTTAAATTTATTCCAGATATAAACATATATTTTGCCAATAGATTTACACAAGGCTTTTATTATCAAAAAAGATCAGCATTTCATAGAAACTCTTCAATTGGACATTTTTGCCCTTTGAAGGTTAATGGCTATTGATATAGTAATATGGCTTGGCAGTGAGTAAAAGAAATGACACCAAAAATACCAAATTCTTATTTGAAAGCCAAATGGGCAAACACAATCATTTTAAATATTTCATTAATGAACATTAGAATTCCTAAGTCTCACTTTTAATTATTAACAATAATGATCAATTTTAATAATAAATGTGAAATAAAGCATTTATTCTGCTTTTAGATAATGAAATCATTTATCTTCAATGAAAAATAAAAATGTGTTTTTGAAGGGAAAGAATTTGAGTAGCTTAGGAAAACAGATCATAGATTGAGATTTGGAAAGGATTTAAGAAGGTATCTAGTACTATGCTTTCATTTTACATAAGAAGAACCTAAGACTTACAGAGTTGGAGTTATGTGAATAATACTATATTGTTAATAAACAAAAAGTCAAGGATTTGAATGCAATGCTCCTGGCTGGTAATCCAGGATTCTCCATATTTTCCTTAAATTCTCCCCTTCAACTAAATTCTTCCTTTCTCTTTAATTTATGATATTTTAAAACAATGTGTACCTTGACTGGCTTATAAATCTTTGTCAGTATAGAAATTCATAGCATTTCAGACAAGTTTAGAAGGAAAACAATAAATTGGGAAAACATTTTTACAGTCAAAGGTTCAAATAAAGGCCTCATTTCCAAAATATATAGAAAATTGATTCTAATTTATAAGAAATCAAGCCATTCTCCAATTGATAAATGGTCAAAGGATATGAACAGACAATTCTCAGGAAAAGAAATTAAAACTATTTCTAGCCATATGAAAGATGCTCCAAATCATTATTAATCAGAGAAATGCACATTAAGACAACTCTGAGATACCACTACACACCTGTCAGATTGGCTAGAATAATAGGGAAAGATAATGTCGAATGTTGGAGGGGATGTGGGAAAACAGGGACACTAATACATTGTTGGTGGAATTGTGAACACATCTGGCCATTCTGGAGAGCAATCTGGAACTATGCTCAAAAAGTTATCAAAGTGTTCACACCCTTTGATCCAGCAGTGTTTCTACTGGGCTTATACCTCAAAGAGATACTAAAGAAGGGAAAGGGATCTGTATGTGCCAAAATGTTTGTGGCAGCAATAATATTCCATAACATTCATATACCACAATTTACCCAGCCATTCTCCAATTGATGGGCATCCATTCATTTTCCAGTTTCTAGCCACTACAAACAGGGCTGCTACAAACATTTTGGCACATACAGGTTCCTTTCCCTTCTTTAGTATTTCTTTGGGATATAAGCCCAATAGAAACACTGCTGGATCAAAGGGTATGCACAATTTGATAATTTTTTGGGCATAATTCCAGATTGCTCTCCAGAATGGTTGGATTCGTTCACAACTCCACCAACAATGCATCAGTGTCCCAGTTTTCCCGCATCCCCTCCAACATTCATCATTATTTTTTCCTGTCATCTTAGTCAATCTGACAGGTGTGTAGTGGTATCTCAGAGTTGTCTTAATTTGCATTTCTCTGATCAGTAGTGATTTGGAACACTCTTTCATATGAGTGGTAATAGTTTCAATTTCATCATCTGAAAATTGTCTGTTCATAACCTTTGACTATTTATCAATTGGAGAATGGCTTGATTTCTTATAAATTTAAGTCAGTTCTCTATATATTTTGGAAATGAGGCCTTCATCAGAACCTTTAACTGTGAAGATGTTTTCCCAGTTTGTTGCTTCCCTTCTAATTTTGTTTGCATTAGTTTTGTTTGTACAAAGGCTTTTTAATTTGATATAATCATAATTTTCTATTTTGTGATCAGTAATGGTGTCTAGTTCATCTTTGATCACAAATTTCTTTCTCCTCCACAAGTCTGAGAGATAAACTATCCTATGTTCCTCTAATTTATTGATAATCTCGTTCTTTATGCCTAGGTCATGGACCCATGTTGATCTTAACTTGGTATATGGTATTTAGTGTAGGTCCATGGCTAATTTCTACCTTACTAATTTCCAGTTATCCCAGCAGTTTTTATCAAATAATGAATTCTTATCCCAAAAGTTAGGATCTTTGGGTTTGTCAAACACTAGATTGCTATAGTTGACTATTCTGTGTTGTGAACCTAATCTTTAACACTGATTAACTAATCTATTTCTTAGCCAATACCAAATGGTTTTGGTGATTGCTTCTTTATAATATAATATAATTTTAGATCAGGTACAGCTAGGCCATCTTCATTTGATTGTTTTTTTTTTATCAATTCCCTTGAGATTCTCGACTTTTTATTGTTCCATATGAATTTTGTTGTCATATTTTCTAGATCATTAAAATATTTTCTTGGAAGTCTGATTGTTATAGCACTAAATAAATAGATTAGTTTAGGGAGTATTGTCATCTTTATTATATTCGCTGGGCCTATCCAAGAGCACTTAATATTTTTTCAATTATTTCAGTCTGACTTTATTTGTGTGGAAACTTTTTTGTAATATTGCTCATATAATTCCTGACTTTCCTTTGGTAGGTAGATTCCCAAATATTTTATGCTATCAACAGTTATATTTACTTCTTCCTCTGTTAGTTTAGGCAAGCTATATTTTTGGAGGTATTCTTCTATTTCATTTAAGTTGTCGAATTTATTAGCATAAAGTTGGGCAAAGTAACTCCTAATTATTGCTCTAGTGTTTGACAAACCCAAAGATTCTAACTTTTGGGATAAGATTTCATTATTTGATAAAAACTTCTGGGATAACTGGAAATTAGTATGGCAGAAATTATGCAAGGACCCACACTTAACACCATATACCAAGATAAGATCAAAATGGGTCCATGACCTAGGCATAAAGAATGAGATTATAAATAAGAGGAACATAGGATAGCTTATCTCTCAGACTTGTGGAGGAGAAAGAAATTTGTTACCAAAGATGAACTAGAGACCATTACCGATCACAAAATAGAAAATTTTGATTATATCAAATTAAAAAGCCTTTGTACAAACAAAACTAATGCAAACAAAATTAGAAGGGAAGCAACAAACTGGGAAAACACTATCGATCAGAGAAATGCAAATTAAGACAACTCTGAGATATCACTACACACCTGTCAGATTGGCTAAGATGACAGGAAAAAATAATGATGAATGTTGGAGGGGATGCGGGAAAACTGGGA